>NW_010366164.1:76599-141160 GCF_000414095.1 Morus notabilis
GGCGGGAGGAAGCCTGGGGAAGGAGGTGGCCGGCGGTGGAAGAAAATGGAGAAAGAGAGAGAGAGAGATGGCTGTGCGTGGGAGAACCAGGGAAGGAAGAAGAAGAAAAAAAAGAAAAAAAGAAAAAGAAAGAGAATGGGGGGCTGGGCGCACGGGAAGGAAATGGGGAAAAGAAAAAAAAGAAAAGAAAAAAAGAAAAAGAAAAATAAAAGAAAAGAAAAGGAAAAAGAAAAATGGAAAAAAGGAAAAATGTATTAAATTTAAGTGTGTTTTCCAAAAAATTTTGGGATGAAATTGTAAATACTGAAAATAACTTAAAGTCCCTTGATTAATTATGAAAATTAAATTAAGCACACTAATAATCCACAGTTTAGCATAATTAAACATGTTTAATTTTTAAAGGGCGTTACACGTTTAGTTATTGTTAATGAGATAATAAATATGCAGTTACTCTTTTGCCCCCATAATCAGATGAATTTGTGGTTTCTCTTTTCGTTTTAATTCCTTTAGGTCCCTCTTTCATTTTTGCATTGTGTTGAAGGTTTCCAATTTCCATTCATGGATGCCGGTTGTGTTGGCTACTGGAATGTGTAACGTCAGTGATGGGTAACTTGAAAAATTAACCTCAAAACAACTTACAAACTCCAAGCTTTTTTACCAGCAGACGTAGAGCTACTTGTGGAGAGCAAGAATCTTTGATCATTTTTTAACCAAAGTTGAGATGGGGTAAAAGATTTAGACTACAAATCAGATTTGTTCTCCATTTATACTTAATTTTGTTGGATGTTCTTCTTGTAATGTCTGAAATTGTAATGAATATTTTAAGAAAACATGTTGTATTTTTATAAGTTCCATAGCTTATACAATCTTGCTCAGTTGTGAAATATTGGTGGAATTAAATTGGCGGGTTGTTCTTTTGTAACAAAACTCAGAAAAAGTTTAAACTCAAGTTACAATTTTATTCAAGTTCACGTTATTTTAAGATCCAATTTTATTCAACTTTACTCAATTTTATTCAAATTATAACTTTAACTCAAGTAATAACTCAAATTCAACTCAAAAACTACACTCAAATTACACTCCAAAAGAACAACCCTTGGGGTTTTTGTTTCTATGCATGTTCAAAAATTTTGTGAGAGACATAATTTTGAAGAGTTTTGGGGGATTTTTGTTGAAATATTTTAATTTGAAACCAAATTTTGAGGTTGAACATCTATTTTAAGCTTTTATGCTGAAAATCTTTTTTTAGTGACCTTAACGATGATGTTGATGGGGTTGAAATGGTGGTTTTTATGCTGCATTTCTTGATGAGGTTTAGTTCTTGATTAATATTGAAAAACACTTTGAAGAGTCACCTAAGAATTTGGGTATTTAAACTCAAAGCTTTGTCAAAAATTTTCAATTTTTCAAGATTTCTCCAACCCTAAAACCCCCTCAAATTAATGGTAATCTAGACGAAAACAAGGCATTTCACCTTAATACATTTCATTTTTATGTCACGTGCCACTCATATGGTTGTTTCCGTTACTTAAATTAATAGAAAAGATAAATTTATTAACGGAGTAAAGATCAGAAAGAACTACGAATGAAAGTTCAAAAAATAAAGTATTATAAGGGTCATAGTTCAAATGAAATATTTGTAATTAATCCTAAATTAACAATCATAAATAAATAAATAAAATAGTCATAAATAAACTAGAATAAATTTAGTGGTTTAAAACTTCACCAATAACTGCCACGTTTCAGATAAAGCTATGCTTTTTTCAAAATTTTTTTTTTTTGCCAATATGTCATGTCAACTATATACTTGGCCAAATTTTATCTCTCTTTGTTTAATTAATTAAATTATTTTGCTTTTAAACTATGTTAATATATTAATATACATAGATTACCTACCCGGCTACACAAACTAGATTACAGTTGGCAATTTCAATGAAACAATTTATATTTTAAATTGGTTATACTTATAGAATAAAGGATAAGGTGGCTTATAACGAGCCAACAATCTAGAATTAAGTAGAACTTATTTATTTTAATGCTTGATTAGATATACATTATCTTAATTTTGGTTTATGCAAGATCTACGTGCTGGCCTTTGGTTTGCCATGTGGCCCCCATGAGATTCATTAATTATTTTGGACTTAACTAACGTCCATATAAATTTTTTATAAAAACATTTTTAAAATTGGAATTATTGATTTAGGCACTCCAATGGGCAAAAAAAAAAAAAAAAAAAAAAAAGGAAGTTAAACAATAATTAGGTTTTGCCTAGGAGAGTCGGTGCTTGGTACAGTTTTTAGTTTGTATAAATTGTTGGGAAGTTTCATTAATATCTACTAATAGAAGTGGCAAGATTAATGTTGGCATCAAATGTCAATGTACAATATTTTCCTTCTTGTTTAGACGTTAGGAAAATCTATCTATGATTTAATAGAAAAGGGAAAAAGACAGTATTGTCAACCTTTTTTTTTTTTTTTGTTTTTTTTTTTGTTGGAGTCGTAACATTGAAAATTTTGCGCAAAAGACTACAATGCAAGAGAAATAAAATGTATTATAGTCCTTGATATTAAAACTCTTTTTTTTCTAATGTGACAATTGGCAATTAACTTAAAGTTTTTAATTAGATAAGCACAAATACTGCATGCATAAGAATTAGCATACTCCAAAATGAAAATTTGTTAAAAGTCCAACTTCCTGATCGACGAGTCTAAGCTTTGAAGTTGTGACTTTTTACTCTAATTAGTTAGAGTTAGGTGCTTAAAACTAATAAATTGTACAAAGTACTCCATTTAATTAAGATTTTTAAGGGACAAAAAAAAAGAATTTTGTGAATTGGCCAACCAAACCAGACTTAAATTCTTTGATTCTTTTAGTTAGTTTGTATATATAGAGGTGCATAATCAAGGAAAAGTAAGAAAAAAATGTAGCAAAAAATGCTATTGTATTTGTGTGACATGTTCAACTTATGGAGCTCCATTCATTATCATCTCTCGGGGGTTGTTTTCTTCCTTTCCATTTTGAATTTCTCGACATGCTTATTGAATACACATAAATACGAGTGTGATTTTAAGGATTATTCCGGTAGTTATTTATTGGTGAATATTATTGTTTTAATTATAAGATATTCATCAAATAGTTATAATAAATTAGTTAGTTGTCCAAATAAATTTATAATAATTAATGAGAGTGATTTCTTATCATGCTATATTAATATTAAATTATTATATTTGATAGGTAAAATGTAACTATTAAAAACTCGTGTATATATTTGTATATATATATATATGCATGTGTATATATATATTCCATGGAGTTGGTGTGCGACAACGGGGGCTTTTAAAGCCTTCCACAACTTCCCATACCATCACAACTAGTTAGGTTCCCATATATATGTAGCTCTTGCACTTAAAAGAGCAGCTGAAAAGCCCCATTTGGTATTGATTGAAACCATATTGTATAGGCTTCCCTATCTAGATGCACATGAAGATGTTTCCACATTAATTCCCAATCAAGAATGAAGATGAGATATATTACATCACATAAAATCAGTTAAATAGACTTGCTTCTGTTGAAAAATGTGCATCAACATTAATTAATTAAAAGGAAAAAAAAAAAAAAAAAACTTCAATGAGTACTACAGCATTGTGCAACATAACTCTTTTTTTTTTTTTTTTTTTTTTTTTTTTTTATTTAAAAAAAAAAAAAAACTTCAATGAGTACTACAGCATTGTGCAACATAACTCCTCTTTTTTTTTTTTTTTTTTTTCTTTTTTAATTAAGAAGAAGATATCTTTTTGAAGAAGGATAAGATTTCATTTGTAACTTGTTCAGCTTTCTCTTGCTGGATAAAATGGTGTCCATCAATGACTTTCACTTCAACATTTGGTACAAGCTTCTTGAAATCTTCTCCCTCTATGTAATCCTTTGTTCCAAATGACTGAAATCCCATGTCCTCGTCACCTACTATCAACTTTGTTGGGACACTAATTTTTGCTCCCTGCCATGGTCCACACACTTCCCAGTTCCTGCATTAATTCAATGCTTCAAATTCAGCAGAAAATCAGAAGAACATGTAGAATATAAAGAGTTTGTAATAATATATCCGTCAATTATTAGTCTGTGATCACATAAAATAATCTCTTATAGTGACGAACTCACACCACGTTTCCATGCCAATCGTTTTATCATTTTAACTAAAACGGCTAATAATTTAATCTTTTATTTAGTTTTTCTCCGCTCAACCATTAGCTAAATGGTTAGCTATTTTAAAAAATACATTTTACACTATAGTTAGCAAGAAGGGACTCATCATTTATTTATTTTTATTCTTTCAAACCACAATAAATGCAAATGTTCTTTTATAAATTCAATAAAATTATTTATATTTAAATTTAATAAATATGAAGTCTAATTGGAATAGATCATCTAAAAGTTCCCAGTTAAAAATAACTTTTTAGTCATTTTAGTTAAAATTTAACTAAAATATAGAGAGTTCTCTTGGAGAAGTCATTTTAGCTAGTAACTTTTGGGTGAAGAGTAAGAATCCAATTTCCATATCATTTTATTTCATAACTCAAGTCACAACTCAATTTTTATTGTTACAGTGTTTTTTCTCACAAAAATTCAAATTCAATTTTTTTGTTACAATGTTTTTTTCTTATATACACAACTGAAATCATAAAGTCATAGTTATGACTTGAGTTGTAAAATGAACATAGCCTTAAATAATACATGAATACACATATATTAGGTCATTCTACTTATCATGGGCGACCTTTTAAGATGAAAGCCTGAATCCTAAGAAAGTACAAATTCTACATGGTATCAAAACTCAAACAGCTCAAATTAGTCAGCCCATTCCATTTAATACAAGATTGGTTATTCTAAAGAGAGCACAATCTTAAAGTAAACATTAAAAAAAAAAAAAAAAATTCCCGAACAACCCATCGTTTAAAAACAAGAATAAACACATTTTCCATGGAAAGTTGAAATTCGGCCGGTGATGTTAAATACGTATTGTTTAGAAAATAAACAATAAATATAATATTTAATGTAGTAAAAAAAAATAAAAATGTGAAATATAACTGCACACAACTCACATGTCCATGGCGCGATAATAGTTCAATGCCCCGGTAAAACCGGACTTTTGAAACTTGGATGCGCAAAATTGAAGCTCTTCCTCGGTAATCCATGGAGGCAATGAAGATGGGGTTTCAAGAAAATCTATGATCTCCACACCAGGAGGAGCAGCTAGAGGATCAGGTCCATTAATCAGTAAAAACTTCTTCAGTATGGTTAAGCAATCATGTTTGGAAAATGACTTCTCTGCCCTTCCTGGTTCCTGCAATATTTTGGTTTGGAAAATTATAGTTTAATATTACATCACATGTGCAACTACAAAAGAAAGTCCTTAACATAGTACTAGTTTATCAGCAACACTTTTGTTTGGTTTTCTTTTATATTTACCTGAAATTGGTGAATGTACAATCCTTCTCCAAAAACTTTGGTCATGAATTCAAGAGGTTTGATCTTTGGGGAACGTGGCCTGTATGGGATGCCTAAATTGACGAGTGCTTTAACTCTATCTGGCCTGAAAAGGCAAAGGTGCCATGCAATTTCTGCACCCCAGTCATGCCCTACCACAAATGCCTGCTCACCATAAAGCAATTTTACTGTCGGAATTATACGCTCTAATACTTCTTACTAATGAGAGCGATAAAATAAAAGAACAACAAGAAATTAGCCACAAAATTTTCAATGATTCACTTTTAACGCGAGAGTTACGTCTACTTACAGTCCGATATAAGTCTATTATTAAAAAAAAGAATATAAGAGAATTTCATTTGCTTGGACTCATTGTATTTCTCTCTAATTTTATTTTAAAAATCAACCCCCCTTAATATATGTGCAATTAAGGTAACTGAAATACCTTGTGTGTGAAGAAACCACACTATACTCCTACTTAAAGTCGATCCGTATTGCTAACTCCGCGTCATGGTGATGATTAGACTTCAGACATCCAACAAGCAACACATATCTATTATTCATTACGAGATAAAATGTTGCACAAAAGTACCAGAGAGACTCTTAATAATGTGGGGAAATTCAAAATTGTGTAGCGTAGTATGATTAAGATAATACCAATATCATTAGATTTTATTGATATATGTAATGTATGACTTTTAAAGAATGAGCAATATTAGTCAGTATTATTGTGCTAGTTTTCTTGCCATCAAACCCTTCAATGACGTAATCAAGTTAAGCCATCAACATAACATGCGAGTGATGGAGCCAGATTTTCAATTCAATGGGGGCACAATTTATAAATAAAAACAAAATATATTATCATTTTTTCTCGATAGAAATCAATGACTATAATTTTTTTTTAAAAATAAAACAAGAAATTTGGGTACAGCCAAACAACGATATCAAGACAATAAACTAGGAAAACTACTAATGTGAGTAAGCCAAAAAAAAAAAATCAAAAAAAGGAAAGGGAAAAAATTTGAAAGTGTTGAAATGGACAAAGATTTGAAGATAATGAGATGCATAAAAAATAGTATGTTAGGAAAAAGTCACCAGCCCAGAATAAATAAGTTTAAGAAAGGAGAAATGAGACAAATATCTCTTAAAAATGTATGAGTCAAGATTAATAATTTTTTTAATCAAATAACTATATTAGTAAAATGGTCTTAATCAAAATTAAAGAATAAAAATCTAAATTCATGCACTTTTAAAAATAAATTCTATAATTTTCTTTTTTTTTTTTTTAAGAAAAAAAGCCCAATACACCCGATCTAGAGGGGTACAGCCTCATAAAAGAGTACTAAAAAACACATTCGTTAATATAGTTATAGTTTATATTTTCTTTTCTCAACTTTCTCAGCGGGATTATGGATCCGTGCCTGTAACATGCATATACATAATTAATGCTAGGATTCATTATTATTATCTCAACTTTTAACATTAAGTTACGTGATCAGTTGTCATCTTATTATAGTCGGTGTAATATATTACTAGGTCAATTGTTGCTAGAAATTGTCAATTACCAACATTTATGTTAAAGTTGAGATAATAAATTACGGCCCTTAGCATTATTCTAACATACTAAACAAGCAACACCAATATTTCCCACTCTCTTCACAACTAATCCCATCCTAGATTTGTATTGGAATAGTGTCATATGAATTTCACGTCAAATCTGGCCATGATACTATGTCAAAAAAGTACTATTCTAGTCCTAAAACCATAAGTATGATATATAAGAAATGAGCCCAACAATGGTTATCATCATGCTGTAGAAAAAATTGCTCAAAGACGACACCAATATCAGTAACAGCATCCTTCTCTTGCAAATTAGTGCCAATAACATCAATTAACTAAAACTATATCATTTAGGGCCCGTTTAGTTCGCTGATTCGAGTTTTTAATTCGAGTTGAGATGTGATTTTATATGAGAGCTTTTTACTGTAACAAAAAAGTTAGATGTGATTGTTTGTGAGAGCTTTTTACTGTAGCAAAACTCAAATCAGTGAAATGAACGGGGCCTTAGTCTTCTAGTTAAACAAAAAGAAAAAAAAAATTTGTAGTACCTCCTTTTGTCCTAGCTCATCAAGAAGGCCAATCAGATCTCCAACGGTGTGAAGAAGTGTGTAAGAAGATGGATCCTTGGGACAATCTGAATCTCCATAGCCTCGCATATCCGGCGCAACGACACGAAAACCATGTTCGGCCAAGCTAGTTATTTGATGATTCCAACATGACCAGAGCTCAGGAAAGCCATGGATGAGCAGCACCAGTGGTCCCGGGCCTTCCCCTTTCTCTGCTATGTGCATCCATATTCCGTTTGTGTACACCCTTCCGTGTTTTATTCCACTCATCTTTTTGGTTAAACAATGTCTTTCTTTCCTTGTATATACATCGTCATATAATTGTGTTGTTTGTGCTTAGATATTGTTGTTGCTTTAATGAGTGGTGTCACGCTTTTCAAATGTGGCGGCTAGCTTTGTTTAGAATTGTTTTTTAAATGTGGCGGCTAGCTTTGTTTGGAATTGGAGCGTTGGAAGTTGATAAGAGGACGTTTGGTTAGAGGATTCAAACCATGTGATTCGAATTATTTTTGATTTATGTGTATTTTTTATGAGAGAAAATACTGTAGCGAACTACGAATCATGATTCGAATCAGGGAACGAATCCCTCTACCAAACGGCCTCTATATCTTTGTCTACTTTGAAGATTCAAATGGCATTCTTAAAAAAAAAAAAAAAAAAAAAAAAAAAGAAAACAAGAAGTTTCAAATTGTACTTGTTTTTTCCCTGCTTATTGCAGCGGGTAATAGTCGTGGATTATATAAAAAGTTGATAATTTTTACATGGATATATAAAAAGTTGATAAATTTTATAGTACATGATTAGTTAGTTATGGATCATATAAAAAGTTGATAATTTTTAGAGTACAAGATTAGTTTGTATATAGAAGAGTAAGAAACCAGGCTAAAACTGGTACAACCACAACCTAAAATTTAAACACATCCAAAACTTATTGTTCAAAAATGGAGAGAATAAAGGGAAAAGGAGAAAGCTGTGTAAAATTGTTTAAGAACAATCTAGTAAGTTAACATGACTATAAGCATTATTGCCATGCAAAAATGCCAATTAAATCTGGAATGTACTAAGTGACACCAAAAACTCCTTGTTCACTGCAGAGAGAAAGAATGAAGGAAAAAGGGAAAAAACTATGTAAAATTGTCTAAGAACAACCTACTAAATTAACACGACTATAATTGTCATTGCCACACAAAAATGCCAATTAAAATTGGAATCTGCTAAGTGAAAATATATATGTATATATAGCTGCAGGGAAAAAAATAAAAATGGTGTTCATATATAAAAATTATTTAGTTATAAAACGAAAGATTAAAAGGTATAGATTACTAATATTTCTTAAGAATAAGAGGAAACTTTTCTTAGCGTTTTACATCAGAAATATGTATTAATAAAATGACAAAGACAAATGCAAATAAACATAGCGAAGCATAGAGAATGGACATGAACATTTTCACAGCAAACTCATACATCAAGTACCAATAACACTTATTAAAAACCTGTGGATAAAAACTATTAAGAATACTTTAAACGCTGCAAGTGCCGCCCCAAATCCCAAACACCGACGAAGCAAATGTGAACAATAGTGAAGGATACAACAGTAGGAAGTTAAAGTACTAAATTATATAAAATCTGAAACAATATAGATAAATAAGTAAGTGAATGAATAAACAAATGAGCAGATGAAAATGGCAATAAAAAATAGTAATAAAATATGAATGTGACAATATTTTTATGCAAAAAATATGGCTAAGATATTATACATTCTCAGCATTGTGTGATGAGTAAATAAACTTATATATTTATAGCCTTTTTGTGGCTGCCTACTAAGGGTAACTGCACAAAGGCACAAAAATTAATAAGATATTATATCCATCATACAAATATAATTTGTATGTGGCAGAGTATGGGCAACCAGAGTAAAATATAAATTTGTCCAGCAACTACCAGTTGAATTAAAAGAGTGAGAAAAAAAAGAGAGATCTTATTAGATATACGGAGCAGGGACAAACCAAAAAATAAATGAAAAAAGCAAAGCAGACCAAAATAGCGGGAAAAGGTAAAATAGGTCAAGAACATCAAGAAATGGAGGAAGAGAGAGACGCTATAACCTCATTTACATTAAATGACTAAAAGTCTCAACCTAAAAACAAAGAGAACTAAAAAAAAAAAGCCAAAGGCAAAACCGTAAAAACACAGCCTAAACTTCAAGAAGATTAAATATTGCCTACTCAAAAACAGAAAATTGATGCCAAAAAAAGGAGCAAAGTCGTCATTAAAGCGTAATATGTATAGTAAACTAAGTCTGGATGAACAATAGAAATATTTCATTCAATTATTTAAAATAGAGAGATTAAAAAGATAAAACACAAATGAAAAAGAATATGTTACATAAGTAATTGATTGTCAATTGAAGTAGTAAAAGTAAGAATAGCAGGGGTTCAAAATAAGTATGGGTCATTGGTAAATATCATAAAAAAGCAAAGAAGCAAATGACTCAAAATAATAATAATAAAAAGAATAAAAACGATCAAAAAGTCAAAGAAATTGAGAAAGGAGCATGAGAGTGAAGGAGGTGGAGAAGGACAAAGATGAGAAAGAGATAGGAAGTAGAGCATCACCTCCATGAAATGACCAAAAACTCCAACCATAAACCAAAGAGAGGCATAAGAAACCAAGGGCAAAACAATACAACTACATCCTCAAACGCGAAAAGACTTATATAAAACCGCTGCCCTCAAACAAAGGAAAAAAAAGGAGCAAAGTATGAGAATAACTAAAAAGAACAGGAAAGAAACAACCAAAAGTTCTTAATTAAGAAGGATAGAAAAAATGAAATTTCAAATAAGGATCAAATAATTCAAGGCAATCTCTAGACAAATCGTATAAAACTCAAGGCGCCAAAATCAATTGTACTCATTATTGTCATTAAAAAAAAGAAGACTAAAACTAAAACATATGAAATAAAAATATGTATCTAAATACATTACTAAGAAATAAATAAATAGCAAGCTAACAACTAAGGACTACTAACTAATGAAGTACATAATAAAAGAAAAAAAAATCTAAATAGATAAGTAATAATTATTAACACTAAAAGGAAATTGAAAGAAAAAGGGTAAATATTAATAATGGCACAAAAAAACTAGTATGTTCAATATCAGCAAAAAGTATTAAGAATCTATTGGGAGAAACATGTTACTAAAAAACAAATAAAATGCATGATAACAGGTAGTGAAAGATACAAAAATAAAGAAGGAGAACACTAAATGATCATAGGTGAAAGCAAGAAAGAAAACGTTAAATGGAAGAGAGAAGAATAGAAATAGACATGATAAATTCATGTAGGCAACAACATTCATAAATAAGAAATAGAAAAGCAAAAGTGAATAGTAAACAACCTCTAGCAATATAACACGTAATAACATATAATCAATTTACAAAGACTAGGTCTCGTTCGTTCGTTTCGCTGATTCGAGTTTAGAATTTGAGTTTTGTTACAGTAAAAAGCTCTCATAAATAGTCACATCTAACTTTTTTACTACAGTAAAAAGCTCTCACATAAAATCACATCTCAACTCGAATTCTAAACTCGAATCAGCGAAACGAACGAGGCCAAAATATCAAAATTTCGTCCTTAGAAGATAAAGGCTCTGTTTGGTAGAGATTTTGAGAAGCCAAAATCACTCTTTTTTTTTTCAGCTGAAGCTAAAAATTATGTTTAGTAAACACATAAAAATGGATTCTTAGAGAATCTGAAAGCTGTTTTTCATCTGAAATCAGAAGCAGCTCACTTGCTGTTTCTGATTTCAGATTGCGTGGGAATCTGAAGCATTTCATTAATGAAATTTTTGTTATTCCCAAAATAACCCTCTTCGTGCGCACATCTCCTCAGCCACTCCCTGAAACTCTCAGCCTCTCAACCTCCTCTCGCAACCTCCTCTCGTGCTCTCTCGCCTCAGCCTCCCTCAGCCTCAGCCTTCGCTCTCTCAGCCAAAGCTCTCTCCCTCCGTTTATCTTTCTTCTCTCTCTCGGACTCCCTCTCTCCGTTTATCTCCTGCGATTGTCGGCGGCGGAGTCCCCAAGTCCGGCGGAGCCATTTCCAAGGGCTATAACTTCGCTTCTCACTGGGAACAGGTCTCCATAGCTTAACCTTCATCATCATCTTCTTCTTCCTCTTTCTCTCGGGTTAATTCGAACACAACCGACAACGAAAGCTAAAACCAGATCTAGCATATTCGGATCTCAATTCATCAATTTTAAGTCTTGTCGATTGAATTAATCTCTGTTTTCATGTAGAATTTGGTTATTGTTAGTAGTATCAGCGAGGCTCAGATCGGATTAGCATCAGATCTGTGCACAGATTTTCCTTTTTTTTTTGTTCTCATGGAAATTGTTTATTGGCTCCGCAGAATGCTCCTTAGACAGAGCAACAGCAAGCCGCCATTGTGACTCTCTCTCATGCCGTCGCCGATCGGCCGTTTCCTCTCAATTTGGTGTGATTTTCTGCTACTTGCTTTACTCGTTTAGTTTGTTCAGGAAGATTTTCGTGTAGTAGTTGATTTGACCTCGAGATTCTGTCAAATTTTAGGCCAAAGACCGTGCCTCCGGGCAGGAGAATGGCTTGTCCGTTTCCACGAAGGAGAACGCCTCGGGCTTCGAACACTCTGGAGCTGCAGAAGCCGTTCTCGTCAATACAAATCAGGTGAGTTTTCGGATTTGTAAATCTAATCACTATCTGAGTTTAATAGTCACTTTGTACGTATTGCACCTATTTGTTCACTTTCTTTAGACAGAGGAGAAGTATCGGCAGTATGCGAATACATTGACTGGGCGGATAGAGACATGTGATGGCATACTTCGCCAGGTAGATCTTAGGTAGATCTTAAGTATCGGCAGTAGGTGCTTTGTTATTGCAGAAGATTCATTATTACACTGATTATATGATCATTGGGCTTGAAATGATTGAGCTCCCTTCTATGCAGGTGGATGACACCTTAGACTTATTCAATGAATTACAGCTGCAACATCAGGCAGTAGCAACAAAGACAAAAACTCTTCATGATGCATGTGACCGGCTGGTGAGATTTCCTCCATCCGCCGACCTTTTTCTATGTCTGTTTGTTACTTATTATTCTCTATGGAGGATTTTTATTATTTGGTTGGTATGTATTGATGGTTTATATATATGTGTGTGTGTGTGTGTGTATATATATATATACTTTTTCTTATCTCTTGAACTTATTGATACTTTTTCATGAAATTATTGATACTTTTTCATTGTATTTTTGGTTCAAAACATTTTTTTTATGCTCCCGTCTTTCTTTGCAGGTAATAGAGAAGCAAAGACTAATAGAATTTGCGGAAGCACTTCGCAGTAAGCTCAACTATTTTGATGAATTGGAGAATGTAAGGTTCGAATGCTATCTTGCCTAGAGTCTAAACATTTGCTTAAGTAATATATGTTTCAGACGTGTTTACCTGTCCCTCCAGTATAGGATATAAATGCAAAGGAAACAGAACTAAGTTGATTTTTGATTCACTTAGCGTCTTTATTAACATATGCTTAAGTTGTTTAACTCAATTTTTCATATTATATGCAATTTTCTTAGCTTAAACAAGTCGATCTGGTTATTGACATGCAAATTAAGTAAAAAAAAAAAAAAAAGAACGAGTTTTCATTTGGTTGTTGTTCTTATTTTCTACATCTAAGCTAAACTATTTAGTTCTTATCATTTCAACATAATTTATGCGTGGCTGTCAAACTTGTTGCAGATATCTACCAACTTTTATTCTCCAAATATGAATGTTGTAAATCAGAACTTTCTCCCTCTGCTCAAACGACTTGATGACTGCATATCGTAAGTAGATACTTATTTGAGTAATTAATTCTAATTATTAGAAGGTTGTCTTGAGTTGCATGCCTTAGGGCTCAGAGATTATTTATTAAAAAATGCCTTGAAATATTTCTGCTCGATATTAGGTATGTTGAAAACAATCCACAGTATGCGGAATCCGGTGTTTACTTGCAGGTCTACATATTTATATGATACATTGCGGCCAAAACTTATTCACGAAACAAACATCGAATATGGTGGTCTCGTGTCTGTGAATGGAACGGAATGGCATAATTTTTTAAGAAAAGGCGATGGGCCAATTGATATTTTTTAGAAGGCAAAGTTCTATGCATTGCTATGGGCTGCTTCAGGTTCCCGTTTACTTTGGCCATTTTGAATTAGAAAGATGTAATAGGGAATTGATTTGAGATATCGTTTATGTGTTTATCTTGCTCTTTTTGTATGTTAGTCAGTTTTTCACACCTGGTCATTTTTGTTTCTTTTTGGTTTGAGGATTCCTTGTCCTCTGCTCTTGTTATTGAATTTTATCAATAAAATTTTTATTATCAAAAAAATAAGCACGTAAAAAAAATAGCAAAATGTGCCATAAAACAATACTTCATATATTTATTTCTTTTTGTTTAAACAATCCAATGCAGGTAAATAAATAAATCGCATAAATAAATCGCATAGCTTCACTTTAGCATGCTTCATTAATAATCCTATTATACCAATGGTATTTTGATTAGGAAATGATAATCCTAATCGAAGTTAGGCGGCTCCACCTAGCCCAATCCGAGGGCCTCACCCATCAATGTGTGAATTTGCTCATTTATATAAGTGTGTGTGTGTGTATGGATATGAATATGTTTGAAATGCTCTTTATTTGTGGTCTTATAATTAATTATTATTTGGCTTAGTTCGTTTCTTGGCATGAAATTTCTCAACAAATTTATCATATTTTCTTGCAAATTTTTTAGAAGAACCCCACCAAAATTGATAATTATGGTATTTGGTTGCGTTAGCAAGACTGCAACTGTTCATGCCAAGCTTTGCAAGAGAGAGAGCACAAAACAATTCCACAACTCGAAGACTGCAACTGTCCCTGAGTAATCGTCACTAATGCTTCTTTTAGTTGTAATTATATTGTGAATGAAGAAATGAAAAAAAAAGAGAATTAATTATCATAAATTTATTGTTAAAAAATTCAAAATCATATCCAGATGTTTTTTAAAGTTAAATAAGTATTTCTAAATATAAAAAATAATTATATATATTTAAGTTTCATATCATGTCTATTTTGGTCATTTTACATACCCACAACAATTCAACCTCAAAATTTACCAAACGCTATTACACTGATTTTAGAACCAGCACAGTTACTATAATTACAGTTTATCAAACACTCAGTTACTTCTTGTAATAGCTGCTTTTTTCTTCAGCACAGCTAAAAGTAATTTTTCTAAAATTCACAGTACTATCAAACTAAGCCAAAGACAATAAGGTATTTACGATAAAAAAAGAAGAAGAAAAAAAATAACAGGGCTTCAAAAATAATCACCCGAGAGAAGGGAAAAAGGGAAAAAATAAAGAAAAAGTGGAAAGAAAATTTTTTGTTCTAGAATTGCATTTAATACCTCTGCAGTAGAATCGGTACAAATCATCATGCTGGCAAGATAAATCACCACTATACATAGCCCACCTTATCAATACAATAAATAAAATAGAAAAAAAAATTGAGCTTTACCCACACACGGCATGCAATCAGCCGGAGAGAAGGAGGAACAATGAATACGCAATCCCTGCACACAAAAATCCATGAAACCAAAAGATGAAGAATATATAAATTTTTTTGATAATACAGTTAGATTTTGATGACTCAACAGCGACGAAACAAAGCAGTCAAAGAGAAAGAAAAAAGCAACCCAAACAAAAATATTGAGTCAAACCAACAAAGCTAAAATCGCAAATGAAACTAACAGAAAAAATAACAATAAGTAAGAACATATGTCACGGAACATGAAAACTAAACGGAAACGGAACCAATAATCAAAAGACAATAAAAAATAACATATATATTACAAAGAATTACAGGAGAAGAATGATTACCGATTTGAATTTTCAGTTTTAAGTTTTTATAGTAAAAAACTCTCAGAAAATATCACATCAAATTTTTTTGTTACAGTGAAAAACTCTCAGAAAATGTCACATCTCAACTCGAATTAAAAATTTAAATCCGCAAAGTGAACGAATGTGTCCAAAGAAAATATAAACACGATAGCATAGTAAAAACCACATCCAAAACAAACCGATGGACATCGTGAATAAATATCGGAATAGAAAAAAAAAAATTCGATGTTTACCTTAACAAAAAGGAGTCTAAAACACTAGACCAACAAAGAAAAGAATTAAAATAGACATTTAATTTTTTTCATACCTCGTATCATACAACCTGCAAAGTCAAAACAAAATAAATAATAGAAACACGTGCAATAGTAAAATTGCAATTAATTGCAAAAGTCCCTGTAAAAAGAACTGTTAGTCACATAAGGAAATCTCAAATAAAATCAAAGCAAACATAAAACCGAAGTAAAAAAAAAAGGCCGAAAGAAGAATAAAAAAATATGAGAATTTTTTTTATAACCAAAATAAAGCATGAAAATGAAATAATGAGAAAACAAAAAATGTCTTAGATTAAGGCAGATCTGCTGCAAAGCACAACATAAAAAGAAAAGGGCAAAAAAAGTTTTAAAAATAGAGATAAACAAAACATGAGATCCAAAGAAAAACTAAAAACCACAAATGCAAACATAAGTACAAGAAGTATAGAAACGATAAAAAAATATCCAGAAGACCAATCCAGAAGTACATGAAGTATACAAACGAAAAAAAGAGGAAATCAACCCAGAAGGCAAAAAATTGCAGAAGAACACATTATAGAAGACCAAAAGATGGAAACCCAGAAAAAAAAAAGAATTAAGATAGATGTGGTCTAAAAACGCAATAGAAAAAAATCGAGGGTTTGAAGAAGAAAGAAAGAGAAAATCCAGAAGAAAAACATAAGATCCGTTCCAAAACACACCAGAAGAAGAAAAATGCGGAAATTTTTTTTTGAAAAATGAAGATGAACAAAACCGAAGAAAAGTAGAAAGCCCCAAATAAAAGTGGAAAACCAGAAACTAACAGTAAATAAAGTAGAAGAACAACGACAACGCATTGGAAAAAAGGAAGCAAATAGTTTCCAGAAAGCAGTAAGAGAAGAAAAACGAAGGAAAGAAACAGAAAAGCAAAAACAGAAGATAAAATACCAAAAGATCGAAGAAGAGAGCATAAGAATAAAAATGAAGAAAAGTCTAGTTCATTTCACCGATTCGAGTTTAGAATTTAAATTTTATTATAGTATATAATTTTAAAAAATAATTACATTTAATTTTTTTATTACAATAAAAAACTCTTATAAAAAATAAAATACTGACGTATAAAATGACAACAAATTATTGAGGTATATTGGACACTGAATATATAGATAAGACAATTGTTTAAAAATAAAAGGACAGTTGTGGCGTGTTATTTTCATGATAAATAACACTAACGTTTGGTTCATGGATTAAAATCATATAATTAGAACCATTTTTAATTTACGTGTATTTTTTGTAAGAGAAAATACTGTAGCGAATCATGAACCATGATTCAAATTATAGTTTGAATCCTCCAACCAAACGTCCCATTAAAACGAACTTTTTTTGGATTAATTATAAAAAATTCTCCTGAATTATACTTTTTGTAACACTTTATTTTTTAATCTTCAAAACATAACATTTATTCTCATGAACAATAAAATGTTAATAAAAAAACTCTTTTTATTAAGTTTTTTAAGAAAAATTGACATGTAATTTATTATTTTAGGGTATTTATTTTTGGTAGCTTTATAATTTAAAATTTAATTTAAATTTAAAATTAATTTAAATTCAAATTTTTAATTATGATACATCTATTATTGATTGAATGTAAGTAAAAAATTTTATGAAATTTTTTTGTATAATAAAAAAATTTATGAAGTTTTTTTTGAATATTTAAATTAGATTAGATTCAAATTAAATTTTAACTCATAAAATTATCAAAATAGTAAATTAAATGCCAATTTTAGTTAAAACTTAACAAATGGTGCTTTTTGTTAATATTTTATTTTTAAAGAAGAACAGACGTTGTGTTTTAAAAATCAGGGGTATAATTAATGGGAAATTTTTGTAATTAAATATATATATTTTTTTGGAAATAAGCGGCACGCTGTTTTACTTTTAACCATAGAGTTTCATCTTGTTCGATATGAAACGACATAATATTGGGTAGACAAACGACATATCCTTTATTAGTTCTTAAAATGTCAGTTAAAATATAAATGAAATACATGTAGTTTAAGAACACAAAGATTTACTTTGTTTTTTTTCACTTTCTTCTTAAGAGATTGTCGTTTGATTACTTGTAAAAATAACAGCTTCTCGGAAGAGAAGGTTATGTGCATACTTAATGATAAAACGACATATTTATTTTTGAACAGGGAAATCTTTTTGACGACAAACAAGAGCAAAACTAGAAACGACAAGGAACAAGTCGTCTTAGTTTAAGCAAAAGAAGTATGGTTTTTCACAAAAAAAGGGGAAAAACGACAAAAAAAAAATTTAAGGGATGTTTACTTTGCATCGAAGGGAAAAAGAGAACGTGACGAATGCTTTTTTTTTTTTAATCTAATAATATATTTACTTATAAAATTAGTAATAGAGATTTAATAGATCCCACATAATATAGAGAATGAGAAAAGAGAATGCCGCCCCATTTAGTATTGATTTTTTATCAAAAAAAATAAATACTAAATCTACTTATTGCACTCTTAATGAATTACTATAAAATTAATAATTATTAAATTATATAAAAAGATATTTTAGTAATTACCTTTGTAATATTGCTATTTTTAATTTCAATAAACATAACTCATAAGAAAAGAAATATAATTATTTCTTATTACATCATTTAATAATCAAATAAAGTGAATGAATAAATTTTAATTCTATTATTTTGCTTTTCTTTCTAAATTCATTACCCATTGAATACCCATTGAATTACTTTACGGTTCGGTAAACGCGCTTAAAGTACAATCAACATGTCCTATTATTTAACTTGAGCAACGACATATTCTTAACAAAAACGACCTGCTCTCTGTGCGTGTTTTTCTTTCGCAGAGACAACAAAGTTCCACCATCGCGGGCCCAAAAGGCCCAAATAGCTCGAGCAAGCCTCAAACAGAAGAAAACCCTCCGTCGTATGTTCTGTTTGGGGTTTTAGAATCATCTTATTCATCTGTCTCAGTTTCTCTCCCGCGAAACAGCTATGGCGAAGAAGAAGAAAACCAGAGATGGTGGCGACGTTGACGACAAAACCCAAACCAATTTCTCTCCTTCCACCGTCTTTGTCGGCAACTTGCCCTACGCCTTCACCGACTCTCAGGTATATTCATTTTCCACTCTCTTTCTCCGTTTGTTTTCCGAGAAACCGTCGGAAAAAATAAAGGAAAAATGAATTAGCACTTGTGTTTTTGGCTAATTGTGTTCATCTACCGGATAAAAATCAGCTGGAAGAAGCTTTCAGCGATGTCGGACCGATTAGGCGGTGTTTCATGGTCGCCAAGTCAGGTAAAGCTAAAACATTTTTCTTTCCGAGACTTCATTACAGTGTGATTCTTAGGTTATATTGATTCCAAAATGTCGGATTCTTGACTAATTTGAATTTCATCGATGTGCTAAGTGGTGGTTAATCCGTTTTTTGTGTGTTCATAGGTTCAACTGAGAAACGTGGCTTTGGTTATGTTCAATTGTAAGTTTGGTGATATACCTTTTGCCCTTACTAAGTTTGTTGTTTTTGTTTTATAGGCATAGTTGAATCATTACCGACATTGGATTTGTTATTTATTTATTTTTTTATGTGTATAAAAATTATGAGTGTATTAATAGTGGAAATTCCTTGTCATGTTGTGATTTTTTTTTGGGTGCATTTTTGCTTTTATTTGTAATTTTGTAGTGCCGTCACGGAAGATGCAAACCGTGCTATAGAGGTGAAGAATGGTTTTTCTGTTGGAGGTCGGATAATCAATGTTAAACATGCTATGCACCGAGCCCCCCGTGAACAGAGACGGTCTAAGATAAGTGAAGGTTGAAACCCTACTTTAGTTTGGACTTCGCGCATACTATTCTCTTGCTAAAGAGCATGTGAACATGTTGATTTCTCTTTAATTTTTATTTTTCTTTCCCTCCATGGTAATGTTCTCTCTATTTACTTAGCAGCAAATTTGGAGAATTCTCTGAAATCAGAGGAGGACAAGGATGGCGGTACTACCAAGTCAGAAAAGGATGCTTCAAACTTGGCTGGAGGAGGTTGTTAAACTATATTTATTCATTTCTCGTGTTTTTTATGGTTTTTGGATCTCATTTTGTTTTTCAGTTTCAGCTGTTGCTCTAAAGAAAAATTCCGAGAAACAATTGGAGGTTAGAAAAGCTGCAAAACTTCATGTTGATTTAGAGGATAAAACGGGTGGTTCAGAAAAGCAAAGGTACCGAATTATAATACGTTCCCCCTTCCTTAGGTGGTTCATTTTTAAAGTGCCTCACATTTGGAGAATGAGAGTATATCATTAAGTCATGCAATTATATTTTATTCTCTTTTTGCATATATGGTGCTTCATAATATCCTTCTATTCTTTGTTGAATTCATGATGTTTGGGTCTCTGACTTTCCTAGAACGGCCTGACTTGTTTTGCTTTCATGAAGTACTCTTAGCAATAAAATTGGAGTGCACTGAGTAATTTGAAATATAACAGAAATTGGACTGCATTTAGACAGTTCGTAGTGCTGTTAGATTCATTAGGATGTAAGAATGCCTTGATCATAATTAGCCTAATAGGATATACATTTTTTTTATTTCAGCTGATGATGATTCTTCAGTTATGAACTTATGATATCAGCATCCAACTAAATTAATTGAGAATGCTCTGTACTGATTCTTTTTTTTAATACAAATAATCAAGAATTAGCTTTTTTGATTAGATTATTGTTATAACTTATTCCCCCAACTGAAAATTACATTTAACACAAGATAGGATTGGCTTCAACTCTTTTCAAGCTGAGGACCATGTTTTATTAGGTCTTGCCTGATAAAGCAATTAGAAGATTTTTTATTTATTTTTTTATTTTTTTTTTAAATTTTTAAAGTGCAGACGGAGTTTTCTTTATTGCATTGTTTCATCAGTTTCCTGTAATATGTGTTTCCTACACTTTAGTTCGGACATCCCACTGATCCACTTTTGGGTATCCTATTTCTTATTTCACTTGGCTGTACTTTTTTGCCTGTTTGTCTCGTTTTTGTATTCTTTTATATGTGGTTTCTAAAGTAATATGCCAATGATGTGATGAAATACTTTATTCCTTGTCAATGCGAAGAGTTGCGAGGACTGTGATATTTGGTGGTCTTATTAATGCAAAGATAGCGGAAGATGTTCTTAGCCAAGCTAGAGAAATTGGAACTGTATGTTCTGTGGCATACCCTCTTCCAAAAGAAGAGCTTGAGAAACAAGGTAAGTGATTTATTGCATGCATAAATTGTTTGTGCATGTTTTGCTACTCTTAACTATCATAAAAGAGGGGTAGAGAATGATAATTTCTCATTGAATTAGAATAATTGGTACACAGAATTATATAGACTATTCCAGGGAGAATAATAGGAAACTAATCTACCCAAATCAGAAAAATTCCTAACGTTACAAATCCCATGGTTCAAAGGATCAAAATAATTTTTCTAACTAAATATACACGCCAATTTCTTTCCTAACAATTAGCTAATGACAACTGTACAATTTAACACTCCCCCTCAAGCTGGAGAATAGATGTCTTCCATTCCTAGCTTGGAAATAATTTCATGGAAAGGTGCATTTTTGAGTCCTTTGGTCAAGATATCTGCTAGTTGACTCCCTGAAGGTGCATAAGGCATGCAAATCAGACCTCCTTCTAGCTTTTCTTAGATGAAGTGTCTGTCAATCTTGATATGCTTTGTCTTGTCATGCTAAACTGGTTATGAACAATGTTTATTGCTGACTTATTGTCATAATACAGCTTCATAGGACCTTCCCACTTGATTCCCAAATCATCCAAGATGATTTTCAGCCACAATAATTCACACTCCTTGGGCCATCGACCTCGCCACTACATTATGCTTTTTAGTCCTCCATGTTACCAAATTTCCCCCAAGAAACGTGCAATAACTAGATGTCGATCTCCTGTCGACTGATGAACCTGTATAGTCTGCGTCTGTGTAGGCTTCCAATGTGAGTTCATTATTTCTTTTGAATAGAACTCACTTTCCCGGACTACCTTTCAAGTAGTGTAATACATGGTAGGCTGCTCGTAGGTGTGTCTCTCTCTCGGACTATGCATGAACTGACTAATCATGCTAACTGAGTATGCAATGTTTGGTCGAGTATGAGCAACGTAGATGAGTTTTCCTACCAATCTTTGGTATATTTCCCTATCAACGACTGGTTCTTCTTTTGCTTCCCCTAGCTTCTGGTTTGGCTCAATAGGTGTAGCTACTGGTTTACAACCAAGTTTTCCTATTTCCTTCTAGAGATCTGTCACATACTTTTGCCGTGAGATAAAAATGCCCTGTCTCGAGTATGAAACTTCAATGCCAAGGAAATACTTCAGTCTTCCAAGTTCATTTATTTCAAATTCTTTGATCAAGCATTGTTTCAAAGCTTCTCTCCTCTTCATCATTTTTTGTGACAATAATATCATCAACATATACCAAGAGGGCTGTCAATCCCCTGTTACCGAATGTTTGATGAAAAAGGTACGGTCTCCTTGACTCTGTCTGTATCCTGTTGCTTTCATTACTCCAGCAAATCTCCCAAACCAAGCTTTGGGTGACTGTTTTAGTCCGTATAGGGCCTTCTCCAGTCTACACGCCTTGTTAGTTGTTCCATCTCCTTCAAATCCTGGTGGAGTGCTCATGTAAATTTCCTCTTCTAGGTCACCATGCATGAAGGCATTCTTCACATCGTACTGTTGAAGTTGCCAATTAAAATGAGCTGCCAGAGATAACAAGATTCTCAGTGTTCATTTTTGCCACAAGAGCAAACGTCTCTTGATAATCAACTCCATAAGTCTGAGTATAGCCCTTAGCAACCAATTTCGCGTCATAACTCTCAAGAGAACCATCAGCTTGTATTTTAAAGTGAAAATCCATTTGCAACCCACTAGATTCTTTCCTTTTGGCTTATCAACAATCTCCCATGTTTTGTTTTTTTTCCAATGCATCCACTCCTCTCTCATAGCATTCCTCCACTCCCTTTTTGAGTATGCCTCAGATAAAGTGAAATATAGTGGGACAATGGATATAAAGGACACTTTGTGCATTCTCTAGTACCTTTCCTAACAACAATAGGAAGATCAGAATTCCTTTTTGGTGTTTCAACAGATTGTATATACAAGGGAGAATCAGAGCTTACCATATCTTCATTAGCAAAGCTCCGGATGTCATTTCGGACTTGTGTCAGGTTTGGAACAACTTTCCTTCTTGAGTATACCTGAGGAAATCTCATTGAGTCATAAATATGAATAGACGTTGGTGTGACTTGAGTATGGATGGGTATTGGAGTGGGCACATGTTCTGGAACGGGTATTGGAGTATGTATAGGTACTGGATTGGATGCATGTTCTAGTTTTGGGGCTGACATGGATTCAGGAATTGAGACAGACTCGATGGAAGATTGGGACATTCTATTTTTGAGTAGATGGAGATGGTGTCGAGGGTAGATCAAGAGACCCAAAAGAACCGAAATCACAACCACAGTCTTTATCTTCCATAAGTGGAAACTCACCCTGAAGATAGGACAATGTGAAGTAGGGTTTGTTTTTAGCAAAGGTGACATCTATAGATATGTATGACTTTCTAGGAGGATGATAGCATTTATACCCATTTTGTGTAGATGAATAGCCAAGAAACACACGTTTGATTGCTCTAGGGTCTAACTTTCCTCTATTTAGGCTATGGATATGGACAAATAGGTACAACCAAAGACTCTAGGTATGAGACCATTTGATGTTCTGACATGGGGATAGAATTTTGCAAGACTTTCCATGGGAGTTTTATAATCTAATGTTCGTGAGGGCAGCCTATTGATCATGTATGTGGCAGTAAGAACAACCTCCCCCCAATAAGATTTAGGAACATTTCCTTGAAATAACAATGCCCTAGTGGTATTAAGTAAATGGCCATTTTTCCTTTCAGCAGCCCCGTTTTGTTGTGGTGTGCTTACACATGATGATTCATGAATAATGCCTTTTTGAAAGTAGGGTGTCAAAATTTGATTGAAGTAATCCCTGGCATTGTCCGACCTAAAGCCTTTAATTTTTACGCCAAATTGGTTTTGTATCATGGAGTGGAAGTTAGGAATGACACTGCTTACATTAGATTTTGGTTTGATCAAGAATATCCATGTAACCCTAGTACAATCATCAATTAGAGAAACAAATCATTGAGACCTCGAAATATATGAAATTGTAGACGATCCCCAAATGTCATTGGGAATCAATTCAAAAGGGTGAGAACATCTTTTATTACTAATGGGAAAGGATACACGAGTATGCTTTGCAAGTTCACAAATATCATAATGAAAATCACATAATTTGGAATTGCAAGTTCACAAATATACACGAGTATGCTTTGAAGGGGTTGAGGGAAAGATTTGTGAGGTTTGGGATCACATAATTTACTGGGTGGCGCTGTGGACTTCACAAGATAAAGAATTAAGGCCTTTTCTTTCCCGGATATGTTAAGGTGACGGGATTTAGTTTTGGCTTAGTTTTCGTATTAGCCTTTTGTGCTTGTGTGGTTTTTTTTTTTTTTTTTTTTTTTCTCGTTCGCTTAGTTCTGTTCCGTGGACTTCTTGTTCTCGGAAAAAAAAAAGATCTACTTTGGGGGTGGGATAGTATATTTCATTAAGCCTTTCTGTGGTTTATAGTTTAGTTGATCTTTAGGCTTTTTGTGTTTTCTTGGTCAATCGCTTGTCTCCTTTTGTATTTGCTTTCTTTTTTATTTAATTCAAGGTTCCTGTTTCTTATCCAAACAATAAAAATAAAAATAATCACAATGAAAATCAGTAACATTCAATCCTTTAAACAAAGAGGGAAACATGATATTTAAGACTCTAAAGGATGGATGACCAAGACGAAAATGGTGAAGCCAAATGGCATCTTTATTTGAAGAACTGAGAAATGATAAAGACAAATGATTCATGACTTTCTTTGAAGTACTCGGTGTCTCAAGATAGTAGAGCCCATTCCATTCCTTAGCAAGTCCAATCTTCCTCCCTGAACCTTGGTCCTGAAAAACACAATAAGGACGGAAAGTTACATAACATTTTAGGTCTTTTGTAAGCTTTTCAATTGAAACAAGATTTGCTGACAATTTTGGTACATGGAGAACATTTTTAAGGACAAGAGAAGGCGTCATGGATATCTCCTAATCCTGCAACTATAGCAAGAGAACCATTTGCAATGGTAATTTTCCTACTACTAGGACACTGAGTATAAGTGTTGAAATATTGTGAGGTGTAAGTCATGTGGTCTGTGGCCCCCAAGTCAATTACCCAAGAGTTGGTCAAACACTTTTCTGAGAAATGTAATCCAAAAGAAAATGAAGACTTACCTGAGAATGCCAATGAACATGCACCAAAAGGCTTCTTAAGAGATCCGATCAAGCCATTGAGTTTTTCAATATCTTCACTAGTGAGTGTCCTTTCTCCTGCCCCTCGCGTTGGTTGGCTTGTTCTGTCAGATGAGCCTGAGATTAAGACCTTTGCTCACCTCCACGATTTCCCCATTCTCGGCTTGATGGTTTACCATTCAATTTGCAGCAATTCTCGTTGGTGTGCCTTGGTTTTTTACAGTAGGTACACAAATTATCCTTGTTGTCTCTCCGTGATGATTTTGACAGGGTTGCTTTCCCCCTTTCTTGTGTATGTGGTTGTTCACCAAGGCTGAGCCATCTAAAACTTGAGGTTCGAGCATTATGCCCCTTCGACTTTCTTTTGCCCGAACAAGAGAAATTGTCTCCTCTAATGAAGGTGTCTCCTCTTTGCCGAGTATCTGTACCCTAACCTGATCAAATTCAGGATTTAGTCCAGCCAATAAATCATATACTTGGTCCTTCTCAATTAAGTTCTTCAAGATAGCAGCTTCTTCTGGGCATTTCACCTCAAATACCCGATAGTGATCCAGCTCTTGCCACAAGTTTTTCAGTAAATTGGCATATTCTGTCACCGATTTGCCTACCTTTTTGGTTGCATTGGTCCTCACCTTAATCTCATACACTTTGGCTGCATCACAAGCTTTTGAATAGGTTCGCTGCATGGAGTCCCAAATCTCCTTTGCAGTTGTGAAAAACATACCGGTGTCACTAATTGTAGGATCCATAGTCCCATAACCATGACATGATCATGGAATCAGCTTCATCCCATGCTTCACACTTTGGGTCTCCCTTTTTCGGTCCCGTCCTGAGAAGATGACTAAGTCCCTTTACCCTTAAGGTATGCTTTAATAAATTGGGACCACTTGAGATAATTTTTTCTCATACAATATGTATGTAGCCCGAATGTTCTGCAGATCTCCAGTCATTTGATTTGAGTTGACCTCCTCTGTTTGAGCAGAGGTATTTGAAACCTTGGTTTTAGATGTGGCCATGGTGATCGAAAGGAGAAAAAGATTGGAAGAAAAGGATTGAGGATGAAACAGAAAATAACGCAGCAATGAAGGCTGCAATCAAATTGTCTTATCACAGTAATAAAGGCTGCACGAAGATGGAAACCCAGAGAAAAAAAAAGCCTGTAGCTCTGATACCATATTGTAAAAGAGGGGTAGAGAATGACATTTTCTTATTGAATTAGAATAATTGGCACACAGAAATATATAGACTATTCTAGGGAGAATAATAGGAAACTAATCTACCCAAATTAGAAAAATTCCTAACGTTACAAATCCCATGATTCAAGGGATCAGAATAATTTTCCTAACTAAATATACACGCGGATTTCTTTCCTACGATTAGCTAATGACAACTGTACAATTCAACATTAACCGGTATCTCTAGTCATCCTTAACTCTCGGACTTAGTAAGACGATATTGCAGTACTAGGAAAGCAGAAACCTTGGGGCATAGAAACTAATTTCCTTAATAATGAGCAATAAGGAAATAAATTACGAAAATATATTTAATTCTATAGTGCATACGTCTACACTACATTTATATATATATATTATATATATACACAACACATCATACATGTTATATCTAGTTATATGTTTCAACATAATTCATTACAAATAAGATTTCTAGTTTATTATAAAAGACGTGCGCACGCACACACACATTTCCTCTTTGCCTCCCTTTTCTTCACCTTGACGTGCAAAGATCGTCCCTTGTGGGAAGCTTTCCAACGTATTTGAGAAGTGTGATAATAGAGTGCAATGTGTTCTATGAGGGAATGAAATATCGTGAGGCATTTTAGGGCACGAAATCCTAGACACGCTGTGGGGGTACCTTGGGGTTGTACCTTGGAAGTGTCAGGTTATCCTTTTGCCATCAAATGGCGATCTCTTGAGACTCCCCTGGGGGAGGATTCAACTTTTGAACACCTGAAGTTTGTTTTTGTTTTGTTTTTTGTTTTTTGTTTTTGTTTGCAACCCCCGAGATCATCCTAAAGGATGCTCATTGTTTTAATTTTTTGTGCTCTTCTTCAAAGTGTTTTTGACCTGGTGGAGCCAAATCTTCTTACTTGATGTCAACTACCAATATGTTGAAACATGAGAAGTGTGATGATACATGAATAAGGGAATAGTTTGGTTGAGTATGTTTCCCATGACAATGCTTGCAACGACTCCTTTGTCATGGGATAGGGATGGATATTTGGTTGGTTCCTCTTAGTTAGCAAGGGCACGCCATGTTAACCGTTGAGAATGACTTAGGTGTCAATGAGTGTGAAAGATTTATGTATAGTGCATTTGTTGAATACGATGATGTTGCTGAAGAAACCTCCGAAAGTGATAGCTTGTAGATGATTTTTTCCAATTTATTTTGCCTTTTATTTTGCTAATGACTTTGGCTATTATTTTGCAAAAAAGGCGGAGTAGATACATTTTTGAATATTTGCACTTGTTTTTCTTGTTTTTGATAGTTTTGTCAAAAAAAAAAAAATGCCAAAAGAGGAGATTGTTAGGTTTTAGTTGGCATTTATGGCAACAAGAAACATGATAATTTAAAAAATAGGTTTGCAGATAATAACGTGGTGTGCAAGTCAAATCTATGTTGAGATAGTTGAATTTCAAAGTGAGATTTACCAAGGTAAAATCTTGATTTGTGTATTTGGATAAAGTTGAATTTTTATCTGGATATCTGTTAAAGGTTTGCTATAGCTGTCAAAGATTTGGAAAAGAGAAATCCTAATCTAAGGTGAATTTGAAAAACAACTTAGATAAGGATTTTGGTTTGGTTATATAAATTCCAGGGAGTGGCAATTCTATTAGAGGACATTTTGAGGAAGATTTTGGGAGGAAAAATCATACAAAGATTTTGATTTTTTTTTTTTTAAATCAGAATTAAATTCGCACATATTATGTTGCAACAAATTGTGGAACAAATTATGCAACATTCAAATTTTGAGAGATTATGATATGAGATTTGAGATAGGATTTCGTGATGCTCTATATAATTCTCAAATCAGATGTGATTGAAGGCTTCTTGGTTTTACACACACAATACTTTGAGAAGTTTACACTCAACGGCCTTCAAGAGGGCATTCACGCATAAAATTTTGAGTGCTTGTGTTCTACATTCTTCGAGAGAAGAAATAGCTGTCTTCGGGAGAAGACGATCTGCAGTGTCGAAGGGGATTCAACCACTCATCATTCTTCTGGGGAAGAATTTGGAGTTTTCGGAAGAGAACAATATGCCAAGTGAAGGGATTTCATCTTGCAAAGCTTAAAGACGAGTGCTGCTCGCTGAATAGATCTAGCTAATTATTACAAGACCTAGACGACAATTATGAGAGGGAGTCTTTAGATTGTTTAAGTCCATTGGTGATTGTGATGTTGTTTAATTAGTGGATTGTTCATTAGCTGGGTGTGACCCTGTGGATGTAGGTTTTTACTGAACCACATAAAAATTTCCCGAGTTCTATTTATTTACTACTTTCGGTAATTATTTAATCTGGTTAAATAATTTTTAGGATTAATTACAAAGATTCCCCCTGAATTATATCCCTTGTAACACTTTGCCCCCTGATCTTTAAAACTTAGCATTCGTTCTCCATGGACAATGAAATATTAACAAAAAAGGCCCATCCATTAGGTTTTTAATTGAAAGTGACATTTAATTTTCTATTTTGAGGTATTTTGGTAATTCTATGGTTTAAAATTTAATTTGAATTTAAATTAATTTAAATATTTCATAAAATTCATAATTTTTTTATTCTACCAAAAAAAAAAAAGATTCATAAAACTTTTAACTTACATTCAATCAATAATGGATGTATCATAATTAAAAGTTCAAATTTAAATTAGTTTTAAATTCAAACTAAATTTTAAACGATAGAGCTATCAAAATATCACAAAATAACAAATTAAATGTCAATTTGCGTTGAAAAACCTAACAGATGGGGTTTTTTCGTTAACATTTCATTGTTCAGGGAGAATGAATGTTATGTTTTAAAGATAAATGGGCAAAGTGTTACAATAGATATAGTTCATGGGGAATTTTTGTAATTAATCTTAATTTTTATTCGGTAAATTAATTTAACAGGAATTGTTTCTATAATTGTTGAAACAAATACTAAAACAATTGCGCTATACATAGATCTTTCAGAGTGCTCAAGGTACTCTCGAGGTAGTACTACCTCATTTTCAAAGTGGGCATACCACGAACCCCACTCAAGGTAACGACCCATTATGTTTGTTGCCCGTGTATCTTGTTTACTTGTAATGTGGTAACACCCTATACGTTGAGGTAAGATCTCATGACCCTCACCTACAATTCACTCTAACATGTACCTAGACACCACCTTATCTGTTAGGACTCGGGCTTTAGGTATGAATGAGTACGGGGGAAAGGACGTTGCTACAGTTTCATGCGTATAATTGTTCCCATGTATGACCCCTTGTAGCCTAATAAACCAGCGTACACGACGGAGTGTCGGGAGATCGTCACGTGATTCCAAAAAGACGTCCTGGTACCTCCGAGGTACAACCTCAAGGGATCCCCACGGTGGGACAAGGGTTTTGTGCCTACTATAAATACTATCTTTCGTTCCCTCATAAAGCTTGTTGCACTCCATTATCACACTTCTCAAGTACCTTACAAGCGAGAACGTCAGAGAGCCTCGGGGACAATCGTTGGAGGCGAAGAGGTCATATTTGTATTAGGACTACCTCTCTAACACTAATGCATTATTTTGCAAGGTTATCCTTGAAAATGTGCAAAGTTGGATCTTTGGTTTAAAGCATTCAGTGCATCAATATTTAACTGTTATATCAGCTACCTTATCTCCCTGATTCTTTCTTGCTTGGCATCACATACTTTTAACTTAAAATGTCAAGCATACTTTTGCTTGGATTTGCAATTATTTTGTGACCCTTTTACGGGTATTATTTGTTTGGTGTTGGATGGTAAATGAGGCAATTAGTGTGACACTTGTTCAGGTCTTATGCAGGAGGGATGCAAAATGGATGCTTCAGCAGTTCTTTATACAAGTGTCAAATCAGCTCGTGCTGCGGTTGCAGTGCTGCACCAAAAAGAGATTAAAGGGGTGGTTATCTGGGCTCGTCAGCTGGGTGGGGAGGTAAAGTTTATAATGAGCTGTCTACTCTAATTTTGACGCTCCTAATTTGGATGTGTGTTTTATTCATGATTTAAAGTGCGTTAAATACTTTTTATATTGTTTTTTTTTTCTTGGTTCTGCAAATACTTGTCTTATCTTTGCAAATAGTTTTCTTTGTGCTTGACTATTCGTCAAGTAGATGCCCAAAAAAATAAAAGATTCCAGGATGTTTAAAAATATTTTGTAGTATCTGGAGGAAATGCAGAGCTTAGAAAGGAATAAAGTTTAAATGTGCATAGCACATGTACATGCTTACACTTTTGCTAAAATTTTTATTTCCGGTATGCCTACCATACGAAGTTCTCTCTGGTTTACCCAGATTAAATGCGTTTTTGTATATCTATAGAGGGCTAACGGCTGAGCACAATCTAGGATGACGTCCCTTCATATACCCTTTGCTTTTGAACCTTTTATAGTCAACTCACCGGTAGTTCTCTCTCATTAGTACTTGCTATGCAAATGCTATTAGAGAAACAAGATATATTTTTCTTTTCCTTTGGCTGGGTGGGAGTCTGTTGCATATGTTATCGATGTAGCTCGTAATCTTAACATTACTGCGTGGGAAATCTAAAGAGTTCACTGTTGCATTCCTGGCCAGGGTTCGAAGACTCAGAAGTGGAAACTTATTGTTAGAAATCTTCCTTTCAAGGTTTGCTTAGAGTATTTGATAGTCCTACTTATTTCCCTGTTGGGAGAAACTCGGATTCTTTAAGTATACTGAAAACTTGTGCAGGCGAAAGTGACTGAGATAAAGGATATGTTTTCATCGGCAGGGTTTGTCTGGGATGTATTCATTCCTCATAATTCTGATACAGGGTACATTCCAATAATTAGAAAATTTTCTTCTCTCCCTAAAGAGAATTATCATTTTTTAATCGATCTTTTATTTTATCTTTGCAGAATATCCAAGGGTTTTGCATTTATCAAATTTACATCCAAAAGTGACGCGGAAAATGTATGATTTTTGTTACCTGTGCTTGAATATTAAAGTAACAAAGGAATCATTAGGTTCTGACGAGTGGACTTGTTTTTGCAGGCAATTCAAAAGTTCAATGGGCAAACGTTTGGCAAAAGACCAATAGCTGTTGACTGGGCTGTTCCTAAGAAAATATATACTCGATGCAACAATGCAAGTCTTACTCCAGAAAATGGTAATTGTTAATTGTCGTTGTCACTCCATATTCTTTAGAAACTTATGTTTTTTGTTATATTAACTCTGCAGTAAGTTTTTGAAATATCATCTAGATTCTGGGTTTTGTTCTTGAAGAACTGGATGTATGATTTCCGAGCAAAATAAGCAGCAGCAGTTCAATACTTGTTGCTGTCTGGTATGAGAATTGATTACACGTTAGAAAATGTTAACCAGTTAACGTTATTATATAGAAATGTTGATTCATGCTTAGAGGATGCTCTCACATTGATAATAATTGTCATAAATAACTATATGAAAAGTTGATTCGTCTATCCATTCGAGGGATGCTCTGGGGTTTGCAACATGTGTGTATGTGTGTGTGTGTGTTTACGTTACTGACAATGAATAGTCTATCAGTATTTATGTCGTCTGATGTTAATTGTATTTATAATGCCTAAAACCTGGTTTTTTCAGGAGAAGGTGATGAAACAGATGGGGAAACTGAAAGTGATACTGATGTTTCCAGTGATGATTTTGAGGAGTTAAATAAAAAATCCAAGCAACCTGATAGTGTTGATAGTGCTTCTGATTACTGCAACACCACAGAGAAAGAAGATAAGCCTGTTGAAGTTAATTTTGATGAAGAAGTAGATATAGCAAGAAAGGTTCTAAAGAACTTGATAGGATCCTCTTCTAAAGGAACTCCTACTTCGTGCGATGATGATTCTGTACTTCCAAAGAGGAACATGGAACCAAATATGGATGAATCTGTAGATATGCCTAATAAGGTATCAGATGAGTCTGCAAAAGCATCAGCAGTTTCCAGGCCTGGAATGCCTGACAAAGAAGAGCTAAAATCTCTTAAAGAGATAGAGGAAAAGGAAAAACTGCGTAGAACAATTTTCATAGGCAACCTCCCATTTGAAATTAACAATGAAGAAGTAGAACAACGGTTTTCTACTTTCGGGGAAGTGCAATCCTTTGTCCTAGTTCGTCATCCAGTCACCAGGTATGTAATATTTAATTTGATATGCGTCATTTCTTGCAAGAATTTATTGCAATGTCACATGACATCTTCATTGTGTCAGGCGACCGAAAGGAACTGGTTTCCTCATGTTCAAAACAACAGATGCGGCTACTGCTGCTATTTCAGCAGCTAATGTTGCATCAGGCGTGGGGATCTTTCTGAAAGATAGGAAATTGATTGTCTTGGAAGCTTTGGATAAGAAGGCAGCACACAACAAGGAAATAGAGAAGGCCAAGAATGAGGATCATGACCATCGCAATCTTTACCTGGCAAAGGTTGATTTCACTGACATTACATATTTCTCTCCCTTTTGTATATAAAACTCCCACTTTCTGCTTTTATTTTAGTTTTATGTGTGTTTTTCTTCAGTGTGGCTAACATTTCTCTATCAAACCTTTATTAGGAAGGTCTTATTTTTGAGGGGACTGCAGCTGCAGAAGGTGTTTCGGCTAGTGACATGTTAAAACGCCGAATGTAAGTATCCTAAATTAAACCATAAATCTCCGGAGAAGTTCAGAATTTAATTTAGTATTTTAAATTAAATTTCACTATACCCCATAGTCCTAAATTAAACTATGAATCTCCTGAGAAGATTATTGACACTTGGAAGAAAGAGAGATGCTAAGTGGTCCCTTGATAGACCATGATGCCTTTTAGTGTCCCAATGTTGATTAATGTCGTACAATTGTTAAAAAGTTCAGATTGTTTCACAGTAGAGTTAATGCTTTTTTCCGCATATGTAGGTTGGAAAGAAACAAGACGACAAAGCTTCAATCCCCAAATTTTCATGTTTCAAAGACTAGACTTGTTATTTACAATTTGCCCAAGTCAATGAATGAAAAAGAGCTTAAAAAGCTCTGTATTGATGCGGTTAGATCACGAGTGACAAAGCAAACACCTATGATCAGACAGGTTAGCTTTTATTTTCAAGATTAAGGATGCGATCATTTTTTCTGTACGTTAGATAATCACTAACAAAAAGTGACTTGCACCTCTCACATTTTGATAGATGGATATTTCTCTCATCTTTGTTGATATTCACGCAGATAAAGTTCTTGAAGGATATGAAGAAGGGAAAGGTTGTCACAGAGAATCACTCCCGTGGAGTTGCTTTTGTGGAGTTCTCAGAGCATGAGCATGCACTTGTGGCGCTGAGAGTTCTCAATAATAATCCTGGTAAGTGGTAACTTATTTGTAAAGATATTTTCCTTCTGCTTCGATAGTTAACCAGTGTCTATCTAGTTACCTTGAACCTCTAACATGATTAACTGGTGTCTAACTAGTACTTACCTTGAACCTTGAAATCATAAGTCCGTATTTTTTTTTGCCTTTTTTCCGCTGGATTACAAGTTTATGGTCTTGCTATATTTCTTTTAATTTGTCTTTCTTTTTCTTTTTTTTTAAGCCACTAGTATTAATGGTCTTAATTTGGTATAGTTCTTGGCTCCACAATGGGTTTTGGTACGGCCTGTTTCCACGTAAAAACCACACCTCCCATGGTGGATTGGCTCATTGATATTTCTCTCTAATAACCGAGTGTTTCATTGTTTGCCGCATAAGTTACTATTTTAATTCAGCAATTATGTTCTATGTCAAGTGTTTGTTCTGTAACTTGCAGCAACTTTTGGTCATGAGCACCGCCCAATCGTGGAGTTTGCTGTTGATAATGTTAAATTGTTGAAGCTACGGAAATCTAAGCAAAGAGCTCAGCACGAGACCCATGGCGATCCAAAAGACGCACAGCAAACTAGCGATTCAAATAGACCAGTTTCCCATCCAAACGAGAAAAAATCCAGAAAGCGCAAATCCAAAGGTGAGAATCGTGCATCCAATGATGCAGCAGTAAACAAAGAAGATGAAGTAGAAAATAGGGCCATCAGCGAAGCCACTAGTGATCGATGTGGAGCTCCAAAGAAGCGGAAACACAATCCGGCCTTTGGAAGGGCAAAAGAGTCACCTTCAAAAGAAATGTCAGGAGGCTCAGAACAGAAAGGGAAAGGCTTCAAAGGGAACCCGAAAAATGAGAAACGTGGCAGGAAACCTATTGATTGGCAAAAGCCAAAATCGGCCGAGGAGACGAATAAGAAACCTAAAAAGAGGAAGCCACAGGATCCTACTACAGGTGTTGAGGGGGAGAATACGAGAAGAAAGAGGCCAAACAAGAATAAGGACCCGTTGGGGCGAGATGTAGTAGATAAGCTTGACATGCTTATTGAACAATATAAATCCAAATACTCGCAAAAGGGTTCAAACCAAACTGATGGTGAGAGGAAAGGGTTGGGGCAGCTCAGAAAATGGTTCCAATCCTAATTGTCCGTTGCTTGGTTTGTACCATTCCATGGTATAGGTTCCATGTAAGAGTACAAAAAGGCATTGCTCAAGAATGTTGTGCTTTGTGTAACTTGGATCTTTTTTACTTAATTTTGCCAAGTTAATTGCCCATAAAACAATTTTGTTTTTTTCTTTTTTGAAAGTACAACAATTTTGTTTTAAGTTAATGTTGACAGTTAGTTGTATTATACTTTCATTTGGATCCCTAATTTATCCTTCCTGCTAGCTGTTCCAACTGTAGTTTACTAAGTCGTGTTTGTTTTTAGGGCTAAACTTGTGACCTGTCTACACCTCTCTCTCTCTCTCTCTCTCTACGCACACAGACATATATGTATGGCTATACATAATACACACGTACATATACGTAGATACTGCATATACAGGTATTTTTATGCATGCAGCTTGTCGGAGAGTTGGAAAGTCGACTCCAATTCATTCATGAACCAATTTAATAGTATGGGCCCATAAACATTAAAGTTGAATAAAAAGCTTCAATGAATAGAATATCTTTATCTTTTATGTTTTCAACTCCTTGAAACAACGCTCCACAAGGAGAAAAAACAAAGCAAAATCCGTCTTGTTCATGGTGATACGACCCTCCGGTGGTCCGATAAAGCCATACGAGAAAGAAATGCATGATTCCATTTGTGAATAGCCGAATATAGCAAGTGGAAACTACATTGTTGATTATTTGCTTTATTTGTCCCCCTTGATAGTGCTATGAAAGTTGAAACAAAACAATGATACAAAAGCAGTAAAACCCTAATACCCTTTTTACTTTTTTCTCATCCTTGAAAGCAATGGCCAGCAATTATGGGATTATGATGCTATATAGTATATTGGGTTAACTTTTTATTTTATTATTTTTATTTTGTTTTAAGATTTCAATACAAACCAAGTGTTTGAGTCAACTGGCTTGCTTGCTTAACTTTGAAGGACGCTAGAACAATGCTTTTTTGGTCGAATGGTAGTGTTCATATTGATATGGAAAAGGACTTGTGGTTGTGGATATACTTGCACAAGAAAACATATTTTCGGTACGTTTTATTTCACATCATTTCTTTGATATCTGCCAAGTTTAAGTGAAGAGTATATTGACTGTAAATTATTCCTCCACTTCATAGCAATGATATTATGTACTGAAATTTACATATAAAAACAAACGAATAAATAAAAAAATAATAATTGTAATCATCAAATACCTTTCAAGCAATTTTCTACCGGCAACTCCCCACAAAATGGTTTCTCAACGGCTCAAGAATCTACCTAAAGCAAAACTATATGATGCAAAGCATATTATAGTGGGAATTAGAAGGAAGAATAAAGTGGTAACAAAGAAAGAAAAAAGGGCAGTTTGTGACTCACAAAGGCATAAAATATTGACAATGATGAAAAATGATCATTTTGTTGCCTTTATATCCTTCTAATATCTAGGATCATTTTCTACTTTTTACATGCACCATTTCATTTCTTTTCTTTCTATTACTATCAGAAAACCTTCTAATAAAACTTTTTCTTTCCTTTTCCTTGTAGAGGCTTCTACTTTCTTTTGCATGTGGGCTCCTAGAGATTTTGAAACATATCATTAAATCACAAATTCCACTTTAAGTACTTTGCGTTTGCTAGTTGCTTCATCCGATTAAATTATAATGTGCCTTATCTTATTAGAACTTCTCTCTCTTTCTATCCTTTTGCATGCCATTTATCTGCCGATCATATCAGATGAAAAACAATTACAGTCGCATTAAAGATGTTCTAAAGTGCAGAAAAAATATCTATAGTTAAGATACAATTTTAAACTGTTTGATTATATCAAAATAAAAAAGAATGTCAAGAAATTAGATGAGAATTTGACTGTTTTTAGCAGGCCTATTAATAAGGTATTTTTTCATACTCTCTCCTGCTTCTATTTTCCTAAGTTATACCGTATAGACATGTATAGACATGAAATATCAATATAATGCTTCCATTTTGCATGCACATAATGTTTCACAAAAATGATGTTTTCATTAAGCATTCTATCCTCTGCCACATTTATGAATATCTTTTGCCGCATTGGTTTCCAATTTAGTTGAAAAATCATGTTAGATTGTGTATAAAACCATTGACAATTAAAATCGTTTTCCAAGAAAAAAGTAATATATAAAATTGAAGGAAAAGACCGTAATCATCTCCACCACGCTAGCAAGCAATTACTTGACAAATCATTCATTAAATTCTCAGTAGCCAAGGTTTTTTTTTTTTTACTATTTTTTATTTTTTTATTCTTAATGGTTAGTCATTGAATTTCAAAATCTACTGAAGTAATAAAAGTTTCACATGTCGATCGTTTCCAAAATAAATCAGTTGCTCAATTTAGAAGCAAATGTCACCCCTTGGATAAGTGAAAAGAAAAGGCACTTCAATAAATAAAGATTCAGGTTTCAAGGAGAAGGAACTCCTGGTCTGTCGAGCTGTTTCTAAAGAAAAAATTGGTGGGCGGCCCACAATTCAAAAAAAAAAAAAGAAAAAAAAAGAAAATGGAATATCAAACAAAAGAGCACTTGTATATATCATTAGGATGATTGAAAACACCCTTCAAATACTAATCAATCCACATGAAAATGCAGAATCTACGTGTGGGGTCCAATATTTTTGACATGGATTAGAGAAAAGAATGAGAGGCCGAAGGCATTTTTTAGCACTTCAGAAAATATGAGAACTTTGTGGGGATGAAAAAAATACCCTACGTGTAGGATAAATTCTAAATCTCATATCAAATAAAAAGCATAACAATTTAGTAAAATTTAATGTAAATTTAATATTTTGGAATTATGTTCGTAGTACAACTATAAATTTATCTCCAAATTATGGACCTTGTAATGATGTACTCCCAAATTTTAAAAAGTAACTTTATTTCCTCTCCAACTCTCAAGTTGTAACAAATTTTTGCTGTTTCTATTAGCTTTGTGAACGAAATGTTTATGTGTCACGCAGGCAGTCAAAAAATATTTTTGTAAAAAAACAAATCAAGTATATCTAAAAAGAAAAAAAAATGCCGAGTTACCGAAAAAAAAAGTGAAAAAAATTCAGTTTTAAAAAATAAGGTTAAGTATACGCTACATCCTCACACCTCCTGTAACACCCCCTTAATATAGCCCTAAATTAGCCAATTAGTCATATTAAGTAGTGTTACTTCTTAACCTTTCCTTATACTTAACCTAACATGTTACATGTATTAAGTATGAAAATATGGGCAAGTTTGAACTTTTAAAACTTCTTGACTAGCAAAGATAATCAAAATATATAATACACCTTAACTGGCTGGCCAAACATATACAATATAATACATCTATCAAAAATAGACTCAGCCTTATACTATGTTAAGTACAACGAGAGCCTCCAAAATACAGGTCAGCTAGTCCATGTACATCAATCTTGGTTCTCAAGAGTGCAACAGCCAACCATCAAATCTACAGCTAATGCTGAGATGTACCCCATCTATATCACCATAAAATGAGTGAGCTAGCGCCCGGTAAGTAGAATAATACATGATATAGCAACAATGAAATTATGCATGACCTCATGACTTAATAAGATATTTCATTTCACTTTTCGTTCGTTCTTTTATCTTGTGCGCACAATTAAGGTTTTTCTTGGATGGGGTGGTATCTCAAATAGCTCATCAGACCTTGTGGCCACAAAATAAAAATAATATCAATGCCATCATGTGGGGCAAAATACATTTTTCACATTTAAAACCAATTCTTCCTCGTGATCATTAAGAAAGCTTTCCACATCGCAAATCTCCAATGAGACAAAAGGTCAAACGACCCAGTGATCACAAATTTATTAATATAACGTGGGACTAGTCATATTTAAACACAAATCCTTCCCCGTGATCATCGGAGAAACTTCTCAAGTTACAAAAGGTCTGGCAGTCTCCTTGGAGACACAAAACCCGTCAGAAGATACAAAACCATCATTTAACTTTTTTCAATATTCATTCCCTTCTTAATATGTTCAATAATACATATTTTACATAATACATGCATTCATGATTATGTCAATATCAATAACACATATTTTATATACCCACATATCACATATTTTAAACTTATAAAGTTGTAAAAAAAAAAAAAATCAAGTATATCTAAAAAGAAAAAAAAATGTCGAGTTAGGGAAAAAAAGTGAAAAAAATTCAGTTTTAAAAAAAATAAGGTTAAGTGTACGCTACATCCTCACACCTCCCCAATGTGGTCACCGTCGCCCCACCCACTAACCCTACATCCCGTTGAGATTCATGAAGTTTATAGGACAATAGAAGAGTTAAAATCTTTAAATATTAATTATGATTACATTACAATCTTAAAGTTCAAAAGTTATACATGTTATGTTTTAAAGTTCGCGACTAGATAATTATAAGACTCAAAGTTCAGTGGAAAATTTTAACATTTGTGATTTTTTGTATCAAATACTAATTAATTCTCCTTGAACAAAACGTATAATTGGGTTATGGAAGTACCATTATCCTTTCCATTTGTGACACCCATGTGCCAACAACACACATGAAGATTATATGCATACTCAATCCATTTTAAACAATTATAAATCTAGGCTAAATGGTTAATGAATTAACCCATAAGGAACATTAGTCAAAGAAAAATTCACTACCAACCAAATAAATAAATAAAAAATACAACTTGACCCATATGTAGTTATTGTGTATATTACCAAGAACTACTATTTTCAAGTTCTTACCATACTCCCATAGTTTGATTCTTGCAATTCACATGGGTAACAAATTGAGTGGGCAAGACTCCAAGAAGCTTGTGTGGGGCATGTACCAGTATCCTTTCCATTTGTGCCAACTACACACATGAAGATTATATGCATTCTCATTCCATTTTAAACAATTATAAATCTAGGCTAAATTGTTAATGAATTAATCCATAAGGAACATTAGTCAAAGAAAAATTCACTACCAACCAAATGGCATGCTAGAGTCCATTTTTCCAAAAGGTTACCCTTTCGATGGGCAAAAGCTAACAATTAAGGATCCTTATAGTTTTACCCTCTTTTCTCTTCCAGCTTACTTTTGACTTCAAATTCCCACTCATTTCTGTTTTTTGCTTTTTTTTTTTTTTTTCCTTGTTGGAATTATGCCTCTCATTAGAGCCTTGGCTCTTAGCCTTATGCTAACAACTAGAAAAATTATTGCCTAGTTTTCCAACATAATTTTATGGAGCTTTGTACTAGTCTCTTAGCCTTCTTCTGCTAAGAACTAGAGAAACTATTGCCAAGTTTTCCGACTTAATTTGATGGACCTTTCTACTCTACTAGAGCCATATATTTTTTAACGTTGAATATGGTCAAAATAACATTGAAATGAAGAAATATACAAATTGATAGAATATGATGTAGATCTAATGATTTAAAATAAAACTCTATTTTGTTAAACCCTACTATAGAATTGTCATAATTTGAATATGATTTAAATCACATTAAATTAAATAAAATACATACATCTAACTAAAAATAATGCAGATTTAACAATTTAAAACAAATATTAAATGTATTTCTCGAACCCTACCATAGAATTGTCATAATTTAACTTCAAATTTCCACTCATTTTGGTTTTTACTTTTTTCTTGTTGGAATTATGCCTCTTAAAAAATGCATTGGCTCGTAGCCTCCTACTAACAACTAGAAAAATCATTGCCTCTCAACTTAGTTTGGTGGAGCTCTCTATCTTATTGTTAATGTATTATTATGCACGTTAAATCTGATTAAAATTATACTAAAAGAAAAAATACGTAAAATTAACATAATATGATACAAGTTAAACGGTTTAAAATAAAACTGGTACGTATTTTTTCGGATCGGCAAGTGACGACTTTCCCTCTCACATCCTATTTCATGTGATGTCCGCCCTTACCATGGAAATCATAATTGATGGAGCTATGATATAGAAAGCAAACTTGAAAAGCATCCTACCATCATTGCCACTAGAGTAGATTGCACAGGCTCATGAAAATTACATTCTTGTTTTTTGTATTACTGTTGCAACGGTGAGTTAGCAATCATAGTATAAGAAAAAAACTTTTTCAACTGTTTGGGACAGCTTTGAATTTTTGACCCTGGTGGCATATGACATTGACAGAGTTTACATAAAAAAAACAAAAAAAAAACAAAAAAAAACCACTAACTAATAAATTAAGAAAATTTAGTATAAACCTTCCTAGGTACGTTAAATATATCGGTATATTAAATTCAGAAAAAGTAAAAAATAAGTCAATATAAAAAGTTTAAGAAAGTATATAGGTTAATTTTTAGTTATAGAAATTAATAGATCATAACTTGTCAAGTTATGATTCATAACCAGATAAATTATGGACAAACTTATTAAGTTATGGTTCATAGTCAGACAAGTTATGGATAAAAATTGTGATTTATGGACAATAAATTGTCAAGTTATGATTCATAACCAGACAAGTTATGGACGAAAATAATAATTTGACCTATTTATTAACTTATGTAAACTATTGGCCTATTAATTTTAATTTATCTCAAGTCTTGACTTATTTTCCTCTTTCTCCCTATTAAATTTTCTGTCCGTTAAATTTGTATAAAATCACGTAAAAATTAAAAAAAATATACAGATTTAACGATTAGAAAAATATAACCCACCAGTACACCAGATGTATTAGAGAATCACTAATTTAATGATAGGAAAGAATTAGCAAGCTTACATACTATTGAAATTTGAAGGTGTAGAACAAAAAGGTACATACGATTGAAGACCTTTTTTTTTTTTTTGCTGGTTATACTGCTGTAGACTTAATAACGATAAATGGTTATTGTTAATGCACGTATCTAAATAAATGATCAAAAAAGCAATTTTCAAAAAAAAAAAAAAAGAAAGAAAAGTTCACTGTTGAAATTTTTTTTTTTTGACTGTAAGAGTATTTTTTGGGGCTATAGTATCACTATCATAAGTTATTATTATTAGTTTAGCTAAGCATTCAATACCAAAAGAAAGGAAACAAGAAAGCGTTATGCACAAAGCAAACCAACTAACAATTAGGAGTAGCAAAACAGCTCAAACAGAGTCAAATAAGTGAAACATAGCACGGGAAACAAACAATGTCCCAGACAACCAGTGAGTGATTCATGGCATGAACCACGCCAATGCCGATCCTTCAGGCCCAGCTGAGAGAGAAGACTGAAAATCTGGTGCCATAAATCGCAATTATTACATCGCATTTTTACCACTACATTAGCACCCACCCTAATTTCAAGTACATTTACGGTGTTACTTTTACCACTAAATTTACACCGTTGGTGAATGTCACCACCATCACCATGGAATTGTTACTCCATTTGAGTGGTATTGTCACACATCAGACGACAAAAATCAAGATTTTGCATGCAAACACCACCAAAAACAAAACTAAAGTCCTACCAGTCCATAACACAATCAGCACGTAAAACATAGCTTGGCTGGTCCCGTCTATGTCACACGCGCTTCCCCACAATAATCCATCTCACTATTTTTTTTTTTCATATGCTTGTGTATTATTGTTCGTATTGATATATAATATTTAGTTAGCATTAGTTTATCATTCAATAAATATAGTTCAACTCATGTGACATTGAGTGTTACATTTGCGCACAAAAAAAAAAAAAAATACATGCACGAATAAACGATGTTACACATACATACAGAAAATGTTATATTTATCTAACTGTACAGGTATCAGACGTGAGACTATATTTGTCTAATTTTTAGCTGATGTTCCGGAAAAATATTATGGCAAAAGGATTTAAGTTGTGTTCAAATGGGAGATATTTTTTTAATACATTATAATATAATTCTCCTTTTAAGTTATGAGTTATGTTATTGCCTATCAAAATAATAAAATAAACAAATAAATAAATACTATATAAAGAAAGTGGATTTCTTTTTGTCCTCCGTATTGTGCATGACAACCTTTTGACAACAAGCCAACTCTTTTGACAACAAGCCAACTCTGAGACTCTGTACGAGTGAGTGAGTGTGTGTATTGGTGTGAATGATATTGTTTGTTAAGAGACAAATGGATTCTGGGTTCCGGTTTCTTGCTTGAGTAATCACCACATTTTTTGGGGGTTATAACCACTTCTTCTTCTCTCTCCTCACTCTATCTGCCTTTGCTAAGAGAGAGAGAGAGCAACAATGGAAGCTAACAAGTCAGGTCTCACCTGGTTTCTGCTCTGCTTAGTGTTGCTATCTCTAAGCCTTGAGTTGACACAATGCAACGTTGGCTACGATAGGAAGGCTCTTGTCATTAATGCCCAAAGAAAACTATTCTTTTCTGGGTCCATTCACTACCCCAGAAGTACCCCTCAGGTTTTTTTTTTTTTTTTTTTTTGAATACCCATTTGAAATTTTTCTTGGAAATGTGATTTTTTTTATGTAGAAAATAATTAATGGTTGTGGGTAAAAATGCAAATGCAGATGTGGGCTGGTCTTGTACAGAAAGCTAAAGATGGTGGCTTGGATGTTATAGACACATATGTGTTTTGGAATCTTCATGAACCTTCTCCTGGCAATGTATTATTATTATTTTTTTGGGCAATGTATCAAAATTTTTCCATCACATTTTTTGTTTTTTTAATTTTTGATTATAATTATGTGGGTTGTTTAGTATAACTTTGAGGGACGGAATGACTTGGTTGGGTTCATCAAGACCGTCCAGAGAGCAGGGCTCTATGTGCATCTTCGCATTGGACCTTATATTTGTTCTGAATGGAACTTTGGGTAAGCACAAAAAGTCAAAAAAAAAAAAAGAAAAAAAAAAGAAAAAGAACCATTTTGAAGTTTTTATTTTAGTTGGTTCATATTATTGATCTTGATGTTTTTGTGATACGCTTATTAGGGGGTTTCCTGTTTGGCTCAAGTATGTTCCAGGCATTAGTTTCAGGACAGATAATGGGCCTTTCAAGGTTTGTCTATGTTCTTGTTTTGTTTTTTTTGTTTTTTTTTTTTTTTTTTTCCCAAAGAAAGAGGGAAATAAGCCAAGATTTAAGATGAATTAAAATTAATAGGCCAATAGTTTACATAAGTTAATAAATAGGCCAAATTACTATTTTCGTCCATAACTTGTCTGGTTATGAACCATAACTTGACAAGTTATTGTCCATAATTCACAGTTTTTGTCCATAACTTGTCTGGCTATGAACCATAACTTAACAAGTTTGTTCATAACTTATCTGGTTATGAACCATAACTTGACAAATTATGACATATTAATTTCTATAACTAAAAGTTGGCCTATATACTTTCTTAAGCTTTTCATATTGACTTATTTTCTACTATTCTTATTTTTTTTTCGAAGTTTTCAATCAATTTGTTTTGGACTTTAATTTTTACTATGGTTATGTGATTTTTTTTTTTTTTTTTTTTTTTTTTTTTTTTTGTTTTTGTTTTTTTTTTTTTTTTTTTTTTTTTTTTTCATGTTGCAACAGTCAGCCATGCAGAAGTTTACACAGAAGATTGTTCAGATGATGAAAGATGAAAAGTTGTTCCAGTCTCAAGGTGGTCCCATTATTCTCTCTCAGGTATATCATATATGGTACTTTCTTATCAAAATTAATTGCTTTGTATTTCCTATCTTGGCAACACTATGCATACCTTCTTACTTATCTATCAAGTATGGGGTCTAATTTTCAAGAAACCCCTTTTCTTTTAGTTGTTTGTTTGGCTATATTACTCAAATTGAAACTTTTAACCTCTTTCCTTTTTTATTTTTATTATTAATCTATAAAATAGATTGAGAATGAGTATGAGCCAGAAAGTAAGGCTTTTGGAGCTGCTGGCTATGCATACATGACTTGGGCCGCAAAGATGGCTGTTGAAATGGGCACTGGGGTGCCTTGGGTCATGTGCAAGGAAAATGATGCCCCAGACCCAGTGGTAATTTACAGTTCTCCGAGTGAATGGTTTTAGGCATTAGCAATTAAGAAGCTTTTTATACCTTAAAGAAATATAATAAACAGATGATTTTATAAAAGTGTTGTTTTTACCTTCAATACTAACATATCATTTGGTTTGCATTTTTTATGTTCTCTAAATGTTTTGCAGATAAACAGTTGCAATGGCTTTTACTGTGACTATTTCAGTCCAAACAAACCATACAAACCCACTATCTGGACTGAGGCTTGGAGTGGCTGGTATTTCCCACACCTTCCACTTTAACCATGTTGCATGAGAATAAAAATTATTGAATGAGCTATTTAAATCATTTTTCTTTACTTGCAAAGGTTTACGGAATATGGCGGTCCAATTTATCAACGACCGGTCCAGGATTTGGCATTTGCAGTTGCTCGGTTCATCCAAAAGGGAGGCTCCTTTGTGAATTATTACATGGTCAGTTAATTAGCCCAATGCATTTGATACCGCGCCAAGTAGTTCCAAATTCCAATGAGTGATTTCTTTATGCTTAATATTGTAAACTCTCAGCAAATAGAGGCCCATTGCTGTGATGGCAGTTCTAAAGATTCAACATTCCTTTACTTTCCACATAACATTTTTGCAATCTGCATTAGTTTTGGAAGATGTCACTTCAAACTGATAGTCATTCGATGAACAACTCTTCATGGTAAAAGTAGTGTTAATGTGAGAAGAGTTAAGTAACTTGCTTATTTGTAATGTAGTATCATGGAGGAACCAACTTTGGAAGAACTTCTGGAGGCCCCTTTATTACTACCAGTTATGACTATGATGCTCCCATTGATGAATATGGTGAGACAATTGACTCCATTTCTTAAATATGTATTGGAAGTCTGGATTTGTTTATTTATTTTTATTTTTATTTTTATTTTTTGGGTAAAGGATCTAAACTGGCTTCCTTGGGCTTACATAATAGGCTTGACCAGGCAACCTAAGTATGGCCACTTAAAGGAACTCCACAATGCTGTTAAACAATGTGAAAGAGCTCTGCTAAATGCTGATCCTACCATCAAATCCTTAGGCAGCTATGAACAGGTTTGTCAGCTTCTCCATGGGATATCTCAAGAGAAATCAACACATTTCATGAAAGAGCATTTAAAACGGAAAAAAAAAAAAATCTGGAATCTTTGAGGTCAAGAGAGAGCATTTCATTCTCAACTACATTCAACCTCTTAGCAAATTCGGTATATTGGGAATTATTTGCTTGTCTAAACTAGAGGAACTCAACACCGCATTTTCAGGCACATGTATTCTCTTCCATGTCAGGAGGATGTGCAGCTTTTCTCTCAAATTATAATCCAAAGGCAGCTGCAAGGGTGACTTTCAATAACAGGCAATATAAGCTCCCACCTTGGTCCATAAGCATTCTTCCAGATTGCAAAAATGTTGTCTTCAACACTGCCAAAGTAAGTGCCGCGCGCATAGTTGCTATCAACATATAATTGAGGACTATTTTGGTTCATGATGTGCATTTTCCTTTGCTGTTATAATGTTCTTCGGAGGAGACTCTGTCTAATCATTATTCTAGTTCATCTTGAGCTTCACATGCCCTTTTACATTAGGGAAAATGATGAAGTGATATCTTGTTTCTTTTGTATTTTTTTTTTTCCTACAAACAGAAATGATAAACAGTTATCTGTCACTGAATTGCAGGTGAGAGTTCAAACATCACAAACACAAATGTTGCCCACAAATTCTCTGTCGGCGTCATGGGAGATCTTTAACGAAGACATATCTTCAGTGGATGACGATTCAAAAATCACAGTTGTTGGGCTTTTAGATCAGTTAAATGTCACAAGGGACTCCAGTGATTATTTATGGTACACAACAAGGTGAGATAAAATCACTATAGATTGAGCATATGAAAATTGTTGTGAACATTTTCTAAGTTACATGATGTTTGCAGTGTTCATATAGATTCATCAGAATCCTTTCTAAAGAAAGGCGAACATCCCATTCTGAGTGTACAATCAGCTGGAGATGCTTTGCATGTTTTTGTCAATGGACAACTTTCAGGTAAAATGGTGAAATTCTTTTCCAATAACAAATATGCCACCAAAAGTGAAAAAATAAATGAAAATAAAATGATGGGTATGTGTTCAAATGATAGGTTCTGCTTATGGGACAAGGGAAAAAAGGAGATTCACTTTTACAGGAAATGTCAACCTTCATTCCGGAACTAATAAACTATCACTGCTCAGCATAGCTGTTGGATTAGCGGTTAGTTCTTTGTTCCTAATGTCTATAAAAAATTGGATAATGATGCCCCAAAGTTAGAGCACTACTTCTATTGGTTACCTTGGTGAAAGTTTTATGTTGGGTCAAACTCTAAACAAATCAGCATTGTTCTTTGAAACTTAAGTTCCTATTATTTTGTAAAATCTAAAACCAGAATTTATTCCTTACCTTATATTTCTGAAAATTTCTCTGCTTATTATCGTGGTAAAGAACAATGGCCTGCACTTTGAGACACAAAACACAGGAATACTAGGTCCAGTTATCCTAAGAGGCGTAGACCACGGGAAGATTGATTTATCATGGCAGAGATGGTCTTACAAGGTCTGTAAAAGTTCATTTCAGTGAATTTTGGTAACTTACTCAACATATTCAATCCTCAAGGAGTCTCAAAATCTCAACTGTGGTTGTTTCTTAATACAGGTCGGGCTAAAAGGGGAAGCCGGGAATCTTGGCTCTCCAGATTCCGTTTCCTCTGTTGATTGGATGAGGGCATCCTTAGTGGCAGAGAAGCAAATGCCACTGACGTGGTATAAGGTATGGAAACATTTGATTTGGAACTTAGAGTCGTTTGATGCCGAAAAACAGTTCAGAGTTTGATCTCAAAGTGACTACAAGCCAATTCGTTAGCCAACATTCTTATCTGAATGTGCAGGCTTATTTTGATGAACCCGCAGGAGATGAGCCTTTGGCTTTGGACATGAGCAGCATGCAGAAGGGTCAAATATGGATCAATGGTCAGAACATTGGAAGATATTGGACTATCCATGCCAATGGTAATTGCAATACATGCAGTTATGCCAGTACATTCAGGCCTCCAAAGTGCGAATTCGGTTGTAACCAACCAACTCAGAAGTGGTAAGAAGCATTCACACTAAACAAATAAGAAATATGATCACAAAAAAAAAAAAAAAAAGCATGTGAGCTTGCTAGTATTTTTGTCTTCTATGTAATGTCAGGTACCACGTTCCGCGGTCTTGGTTGAAGCCATCTAGAAACCTGTTGGTAGTCTTCGGGGAAATTGGTGGGGATGTATCAAAGATAACACTGGCAAAGAGATCAGTGACAACTGTTTGCGCCAAGGTTTCTGATAACTGGCATGCTGAAAGCATTGGCGGACAAGAAGGGCTAACAGTGCCCAATATCAGCTTGCATTGCACAGCTGGGTACTCCATTTCCTCCATTAAGTTTGCGAGCTTCGGGACTCCATCAGGAAGCTGTGGGAACTTCCAGCACGGAACCTGTCATGCCCCAAGCTCTCTTGCTGTCTTAGAGAAGGTAATTTGGATTTACATCTCTAAGATAGCTCTAAACATGGTTAAGGATGGTATCCAATCCCCAAAGTCAAATGCCTAATCTTGTGTATTGTTATCTGTATTTTCAGGAATGCATAGGCCAACAGACATGTTTAGTGACTGTATCGAGCAGTAACTTTGGTGCAGATCCATGTCCAAACACACCCAAAAAATTATCTGTAGAAGCCCTATGTTCTCCGAAAGATACTACAGTGGGCAGACCCAATTCAAGAGGACGAGGAAGAAGTCCAACCGCAAAGAAATGCATTTGATTAATTTCCATTTATATTTTTGGAAATGTAAGAAAGTTTTATTTTCTATGGTTGCTATAGATATAGGCACAAGGGTTTGGTGTGCTTGATGGTTCCACACACTTTCTTGTTACCCAAGAAAGGTTACAAGAAGCAAAGTGTAATATGATTATGTTAGGAAGTTTGTTAGCTTAATTTAATTTAATTTGAAAGAAAAAGGAGGAGCAGTAAAATGTGAACAAATTCTGCGTTGAATGAAATGAGAAGCTTCCCAATCGCAACACAAACACAAACTGCAGACCATTTGAACTTCCATGATGCTGTTCCATCATACTCAAAGATAGAAATTTCAAAAAGTATGACAATGTTATTTTGCATAGAGACAATGTTATTTTGCATAGATTTGATGGGATACCCTAACATAGAATCATTCATTTATGGGGCTATGTGGAAAAGCCTTCACAGCTTCACTAATGGCAATTCAATAATTTTGATGTCTAAGTGGCATCTATTGACTTCCCGTAGTATTTCATCCACGCATTACCTAGAAATAGATTGTGTATAGGGCTAGAGTTTAGGACTCACGTATGAGTGAGTTATCATAATTTTATTTGTAGATGTAAGATTACGTGATAATTTTTTGGAGACGTATTCATAAAAGAATAATAGCTTGAAAGTTGAGACTAGAATTAGCGTTTGTAGCATTATTTATATAAGATACAGAAGAAGTAAATAAATAAATATGGAATAGAGAAGCAACTACCGCGCAGCATTTACAGCATAATGCCATTGTAGAGGGCTAGAAACCTATGGCCAGCTAATGAAAATCACCCTGACGTAGGGCTTGACGACTTGTGTAACTTAAGCCAACCAATCAACAACAAATGCCACATCAACAAACCAATTCTGACAAGTCGGAATCAAAACTGATCGACGGTAATGTCAATCGATTGCGATTTTTTACATATTCAAGGGTAGGTTCGAAGTTCAAACCAAAACTGGACATGGAAACACGATTTAAGGCTCTTCATGTCTTCTGTGACAACTGCCTCGCCAACCAAACCTCTAAATTTAGCCTTTGCATAAGACGACTGTCGTCGCAAACTTCTTTGTTGGTGTGAGTATATTCCCTGTATGAGAAATACATGAGTAGATAAATGTAGAATGCTCCACCATGTCATAACCAAACATCATGGTTACATTTTAAAAGATTACAAACCATATTTGACAGGCCTAATGCTGAAACCCTGAAGGCTAGATGAGAGAGCTTTGATAAATTGTCTTTCACCGTTATTCCACTCACCATTAGTGGAAAAATAACTGTTACTTACAACTTCATTATTATCTCCTTTTGAAAAGATACAAAACATCACCATTGAAGCTTAGTACCACCCCTTTTTTCATCAACTTACAAATTGTTATTTGAAGATATATGAATTATAGCTATATATGAATTATAGCTGAATTATAGATTCGTTTCTCCAATAGCCCTTAAAGATATGTACTCCTTTCATTTGGCTATTGATATTCTCTTTCAGAAATATGTAACAGAAGGATGACGTGTTAGGGTTATAGGATGGTTAAATGGTTAAAAAAAAAGACCTAAAAATAATTATTCTAAAACGAAAAGAACCTGATTTGGATTAGGGACACAATTTAATTTTTATTTTACAATTGGTTTTTTATGTTATATATATATATATATTTTTTTTTTTTTTTTCCAAAATGTTTGTTTGTTTGTTTTACCAATTTACCTTTCTTAAAAACATGTGTCATTTGTGTATTCGCTTATGTTTGACAATAGATAGTTTATTAACATATAAGTTTTTTTTGCTAATCTCTTAACAGATGAGTTAAAATTGTATATTTCAAAACGAACTTAGGGGTATGTTTGGTAGGAGAGAGATAGAGAGAGAAGGTGAATTTCTTGTGAAGAAAAAGAGGAGGAAGAGGAGAAATGAAAGGAGAGACTCTCCCTCTGACCCACCATTTTGGATCCTTCCATCGATAGGAGGATCCAATCAATCCACTTAAAATTAAAATAAAATAACATTTTTATCCTTTAAAAGTAATTAGTAACAAATAATAAAATAGACAATATACTAACTAATGAAAAATTATAATCTATTCTTTCAACTAATTCTCTCTCATACCAAACAACATAAATAATTACTATAATCATTGTCATCATTTACATTCTCTATCCCTCCAATCCTCTACATCCTTTGTCTTCTTCATCCCTCCTACCAAACGAAGCTATAAGAGACTAACGTGAAGCAAATGCATATTCTGGAGGCTACTAGAGAAAATGACTCAAATATTTAATGACTAGAAAGTCAATAATATTATCCAGCATGCGAATAAAACGTATTCTCTACTTTTGTCCCCCACCCCTCCTTCCTTTTACACTTATCTATTTATATTCTTGGTTAACTTTTATGACTATAAACTATTGGGAGGCTTATGCCATTCATTAATGTGGACCACACACTATCTCCAAAAATAACGACTCTAAGCTATTACATGATCTAAGCATTAAGAGCAGAATTTCTAAAGATAAATTTCATTTTCTAGAGAGGCAAACACTACATTTTAACTTTGCTGACTTAGTGGAGAATCATTACTTTTGGCTGTGAAAAAATACACTTCCTAGCTCAGAGTGCCCCAACGATCCACTTGCTGATGAAAATAAATTCAAAAATATTAGACCTTAATTCAGAGAAAAATAATTAAGAAATTCTACTTGTCTGTACTTCCATGTACAATGATTCCAACCAGGCAAATACAGGGATATTGTCCTTTCGTTGGTTGGTTGTTTCAGTTTGTTTGTTATATATATATATATATAATTATATAATGTGTGTTATGTCTAACATGCTTTTTTCTTCATATGATGTAAGGTCGAATCCGTCCTCTCAAATCCAAACTCCTCCTTGTTATACTCCATGCCGCTTGACCTAAAATAATGTTGGTAACTTAAGTTGTTAGATAACACTTTTTAAATTAATATAAATTAATAATGAGGTTTATTTAACTTAGTAGTAGGGATATTATTAAGGGTGGCAATTCGTGTCACGTGTCGTGTTCGTGTCGTGTTTTAATCATTTTTTTAAAATTTGCAGTTAACCCGAACACGACACGTGACACGAAATTTTTTAAAAACCGCAACACGAACACGACACGACCACTTTACGAATTGACACGATACGACCCGAAAATGACCCGTGACACGAAATTGACCCGTGAATCCGAAATTGACACGAAAATTGTATACTTTTATTTAGTTTTTTACATATTAGAAATAACTTAAAATTTATAACACACTAAATTACAATAACATCCATTGAAATTAAGCAAATAATAGTATAAGATTTTGAGTATAACTTATCATAATATCACAAGTTCATAATAAAATTTAAAATATGTAATGAAAAATATATGTATTCTTTAGTTTTTTATGAGTTTCGTGTCGTGTTCGGGTTAGGCGGGTTCAACCCGAAATTGACCAGTATTTTTCGTGTCAATTTCAGGTCGACCCAATTCTGACCCGAACTTCTTTTTTCTCAACCCTAACCCGCAAAATTCGTGTCGTTTTTAAGTCGTGTCGTCGTGTCATGACCCATATTGCCGGCCCTAGATATTATAGTGGGTAATTTATGAGAGAAAAAAAAAAGTAATAATAAATTCTGGTTTTTTTTTTTTTTTTTTTTTGGTGACAATCTTTGACTGCAATATATGTAAATCTTATAAGTACTTGCGGAAAAGACTTCTTTTGATCACGAGAAAGATAAATTTATTTGCCGACATCTCAATGGAAGTTACCTGTCTAATTCATGGGATTTGTCTTCCAAATTTGCCATAATTACGGCTTTTAGAAGGCTAGCATATCGGAGAAGTATCCTTAATTTTCCAAATTTGACATCTCAAATGTTTGTACAAATTTCCAAACATCAATTTTCGGTGGTGGGATCTCCTTTCTCGCCGTCCTTCTCTCACTCCTTGATTGCGCCGGGAGTTGTCTTGCAGAAAACACTATGACGCTCAAGTCAGGTAAGTATCCCAAAATGGACTAAAGAGAATGAAATAATTAAGACAAAGAAGAAGATAATTTAATAGAATGTCTCTTCCAATTCTCTAAGGATCGGCTCCCTCATTGTTCTCATCACTTCCCCTTTATATGACGCAAGTCATAATCAGATGAATATTCTTGATTCACCTTGATCATGACACGTCTCATACCTTTCCTTTTAAGGTTTCTCCAAGGATGTCTCATCTTTGGAATACCTTCGGAGGTTTTCCTCCATGAGAAATGTCACTTTCTATTCCGTTATTCACCATTACGGGTGTCACGCTCAAGTTGGGCGCATTTATTAGGGATGATAATGGGGCGTGTGTCACTGTACGAAGAGTCTCATTCTGTCATAAGTCACCCCTATTATCTCCCTCGATCTCGATCTGCATTGATCTCGTTACATGGGAGTTCTCTGTCGACCTCAGTCTCGGTTTAGGTCAGTCCACCTCAATTTAGGTCGCGTCCTCCCTCGATCGAGGTGGGATTCAATCTATAGTTTGGTTAACACATTCGACTTGGGTTCTGATTCCTTATTTTAGTTTCATTCTGGGACACGTGTCATGATCTCAAGAGTCTTTGAGAAAAATCCCAACAGAGAAGTATCCTTAATTTTTTTTTAAATGTACTTTTGAAAAGAAAATGATAGATTTTATGAAGGGTAAAATTTCATTTTGGTACCCTATATTATATTGAAATATGTGTTTGGTATCTTCTGTTTTTATAATTTTATGCAGACACCTTAACGTTTTAGAAAATAATTTTTTATTACCCTATGATAGTTTTTTGAGACGTGAAATGTCATTTATACTCTTTACTTAATTTATTCAGATTTTTTTTAAAAACATATTAAAAATATTTTAAAAAACTATAAAATTTAAAAATTTTCAATTTTTAATTTAGAGCATTTTTAAAATATGTTTAAAAAATATTAGTTTCTAATTAATTAATGTTAAAGGTCAATTTGACATTTCAAATCCTAAAAATCTGTTTCAGGATACCAAAAAACTATTTTCTAAAACGTTGAGAAACTTATATGAAATTATAAAAAACACAGAGTACTAAACACATATTTTAATATAACACAAACTACCAAAATGAATAATTTTCTTTATAAAATACAATTTTATGGGTTTAGACAAAAGAATCTAATTAAATCTAAAAATTGAAAATTACAGATTACGTGGGGGTTTTTTTTTTTTAATACCTTATGAGAATTCCAGTCTTGTATTTCCTCTTTAATATTTTTTTTCTTTAAAAAACACAGCCGAGACAAAAATTATCTGTCTAAATTTGATGTTCAAAACGATGGATAACTAACTACATCATAACACAATTATTTAAAATTTACAAAATATTTTTTAAATGACTTTTTTATTTTAATGTTTAAATCCATTAAATGAGTTGACAAAATATAATTGGTTTGATAATATTTGAGACACCTGATGTCAATCCGTCCATAGTGACCAAATCACTCAAAAACAAATGATGGGGACTATTTTCAACATTCATTAAAAAAGAAAGAAATAAAAAAAAAAGATTGTTCTTATATATGACCCCAAAATGATCCATGTTTTGCATTGATTCATGAAATGATAAAAAAGTTTTCGCGAAGATTGTCATGTCATCCTAATTAAAATACTAAATATATCTTTAATAGTATCATACTGAGACACTGCTAGTATCCCCTGGTGATTTTCAGCATCACGTTGAATATTTAAAAAAGAAAATTGTTAAATTTATTTTTAAAAGAGCATAGATATGAATTTTTTTACCTTTTATTCTTGATTAGTATTATTTTTATAATATAATTATTTGACTAAAAAATATATTAATTAAGAGTAAGAAGCAAAAATCAAGTTCCATACAATTTTAATAAGTAATTATCCAGATTAAGATTCTAACAACCGACGATAAGTATAGATGATTACTATCAATATCCTATCATGATATTTAGATGTACCCCTATATGATACTCAAAATTTTGGCAACTGACAATATTCGAAGGCGATGACTAATATCCTACCATGACAATTTGCAATTATCGGTCAAAAAGGAGTATGATACTTTACGATCATTTGTATAGGGGGTTAATTTCAATAATAGCATTCCTGAGTAAATGATTATTAATTTTAGCACCACTTTTGTATACTTTCACAATTAGCATCGCCATGTCAGTAAAAGTGGGACCAGGCCAATTTTACTTAAGTTAAAATGACAATTTTACCTCATTTCAGTTTTAAAGCTTTGAATATATATTATTAAGCCTTTTCTAATTCAAATATTGAAAGTAGAGAGAGGATGAGGAGAACGAACGCGGGTGTGCACAGAGACCTAGAAACCCCAACGACCACCACCGTCTACCACGGCCCCATCTACCACCATCCCGTCTACCACCTTGAGCACCGACGAACCCACGACAGTGAAAACCCAAGACAGCGAGAACCCACGCAATCATGTGATGAGAACCGGCAAACCTTCACCGGAGAAATCAACACCTAAACCTATTCATCGGAGAAGAACGAACCAAGGAAACCTCCCCCTCTTCGCCGGAGAAATCAACCACGAAACAGACGAGGTCAATGGCGGATTCCGAGACAAAGGTGAAGACTTTGTTGGCTTTTCTTGTTTATTTGTTTTTTTTCTTAGGTATTTATTATTTTTTTTTTCCTTTTACCATTTTCTGTCATCTTAGAGGAAAAAAAAAGGCTTTGGAGGAGGAGATAAAAGCATATAAGGTCAGTTATTTGAAATTTTTGGGGGTCATTGGATTGTCATTGTGCTCCTTATTTGGTCTGTGACTCTGCCTGATGGCCGGTCAAATCATTATGACCGCTTAGTAATTTTATTATGACCGCCCATTAGGCAGGTAGGCGAATAGTGCGATTGTCTGACTGATGAGCCTGCAGTCATAGCATTATAACCCTTGGTCATAGTAATGTGACCGCACAATTGTCAGCCTCTTAGTGCGGCAGTCATAGTACTATGACTGACGGTCATAAGTTAACAACTTTGTTTGCTTTCTTGTTTTTTTTTTTTTTTGTATTTATTATTTTTTTAGCAATGTTTGTCATGTTAGAAGAAAAAAAAGACTTTGGAGGAATAAATGCCTTTGGAGGAAGATAAAGCAAATACTAAGGTCAGTTATTTGAAATTTGTGAGCTTCATTGGATTGTCATTGTGGTGGAACTCGTCATTGTATGGTGGAACCATTAATATTATACAATTACTAACATTGTAGTCGGTCATAATTTTATGACCGTCCGGTCATTTAAGTATGATTGGCCCATAAGGTGTGATCTATTTTTTTGTCTGTATTTTTTATTTGCCTTGCCTTTATATTAGTATGACCGGTCATATTAGTATTATAACAGTTCATGAGAATGGTTCCAGACGAGGACATCAAGAACGGTAAAATAAACCGTACTGTTAACTGTGAGGAAACAACGGGTTAGTCATTTATTTTCTTTGTAATGATATTATTTTTTTTGTAATGTTATGTGACTGTACACCTCATAAGACTAACATTATATTAATCTATGCCTGCTTTTTTGTAGTGGGGGCTGTGGCATGTTCACCATTATCTATGCGCATTGCTTGGTGGAAGGCAAAGCCTTAGAAAATTGGGCTACATAGGAACGCTTGTCATTCTACCGTGAGTCTTTGACATGTCACCTATGGTACCATGCATTATGGAAAGAAAAAGAGCATTGTGAAAGTGATATTGAAAAAGACGATGCATGGGATACTTAACCCTTCAAAAGAAGGCTTGATTTTTTGAGAAGACAATGCTAACTTCATTTTTTGAAAAAAAGGCTATGAAAGTGAGGCTTTGCTTTGATTTTTTGATTTTTTGCAATGTATAGCCTGACATGATTCTTTGTAATGTTTGTAACTATGTATAACACTTTATGATTGTATATATAACTGCACATGATTCTTTGTATAGCCTCACATGATTCTTTGCAATGTAGGAATAAATTAAATTAATGTCTTATTATAAGATACAACATGGAAGTTTAATTAAACGAAACATACATAAAAGAGTCACTAGAAAATTTTTAAGCTCACTGATGACCTTGGGTGGAGTGGCACTGGATTCGTACAGGTTTTACGGCTGTGTCCATAAGAATGACATCTACCGCAGTTGATTGTATTAGGTTCTTCACCTTGGGATAAAATCCTGTTAACAAGAGGTCTTCCGGGCCGACACTTTATTTTGGGAGGGTTCACAACTCGGTTCCTCATTTTTTCATCAACATCCCATCCTTCCAACCTTCCAATTGGATTAACAACTCCTTGATAGGTTGTAAAAAACTCATATTTCGTGTAGTACTTGGAGCAATAATTTTTCAAACTCATTTGTCGTCGGTTACACAGAGCTATAACATGGGGACAAGGCAGTTGGTCCACCTGAAATTGCCTGTAAGTACATGTCCTCTCTCTCATGGGCACAATCCATGTCTTAGCAGATGAGTTGGTGTCAGAGTACTCAAATTGATCCCCTGCTCTTACCTGGGACAAAAATCCAGGTATATGTTTACTTGACAAGTCAATACATAACTAACTACAAATAGTCAGTATTATCATTACTAGCTCACCGTTAATGGTAGACCCATAGAAAATGCCACCCGAACACATTTATCTGCTATCAGAGATACGGTGGAATCAAATTTAAGGGTGGCTTTGCGTCTCTCAACAAACCATTTCTGTAAGAGCTCCCTTAACTATTCAACCAAGTAACCTACATGCATTAACCTGGCTTTCCGATCCACATTATTGAATGACTCAGCAATGTTGGTTGTCATTATTGTGTACCGCTGTCCATTGAAGAATGCACGAGACCATTTTATAGGATCTGCATCCATAAGGTAACTAAGTATGGCAGGGTTACCCTTTTCGATGAATCCCATATGACGGAAAAACTCGCTTCTAAGATATGTCCTCGAAGCACCATTAAAATATGTCTTCATAGTGCCGTTAAAACTTTTGAACTTCACTTTCAAGTTTCTAGTTAAGTGTTAAACGCATATTCCAAAATCAGCTTCTGGGTACACCTTCCCGACTGCATATTTAATACTCTTATGCCTATTAGCCACAATAGCAAGCTCATCTCGTATGCCTATTGATTCTCGTAACTTGGTGAAGAACCATTCCCATGAATCATTGTTCTCTGAGTCACCGATACAAAACACAATTGGAAATATTGAGTTCTTTACGTCATGGCCACATGCTACAAGCAATGTTCCACCAAACCTAGCCTTTAAGGCTGAAGCATCAACAACAATTACAGGACGACAATAAGGCCAATCCTGCTTCGATGCAGCCAAGCACATGTAGAAGTATTTTAATCGATCCTCTACAATTGTCTCAATGTGAATGTCTGATCTAGGATTTTTCTTCATCACCATTTCACCCAATGAAGGTAGGACTGCCAATTAAACATGTTGCATGTTAAACTCATAGGCATAGTCAAATTACAGTGTATATTTCAAAAATTGAGTTACCTTGGTATGATTCTGCATCATTACCACGAAGGTTGTGTAGGGTTGCTTCCTTTCTCCTCCAAGCTCTGAGATAATTGAATGACACTCCAAATTCACCCTGCATGTCCCTCATAACCTCACGAGGTCAATATGAAGTGCTTGTCAGATCCACGAATTTTGCTTTCACACATTCCCCGATCATCCAACTACTGGCTTGGCGATGGTGACCTTGAACAATTTTAATAGAACAAATGTGTATTTCATCATCCCGTTTGACAACAAACAACTCACTCCCCTTCATTCTAGTAGCGCGACCCTGCCATTGACATTTATCGTCAACATATACCACATGCAACAAAGTAGTGCTCGACCTCTTCACCTTAAATTGATAGTGTTTGTTCATGGCATCATGATGAAGATGGTACTGTAACAACCTTTTATTGTTATAAATGTTCTTCACACACATAGATCTTGGTGTATAATCAACAATGACTTCTCTGCCAGAAAAGCCATCTAAAAATTGTACACGATCATATAGGACTTTGGATCCATCGACAACAGATTAGGCTCCACCACTTCCTCCATTACTTATTCCCTTATTTCTGTACTACCTTCTAGATCAAAAGAATCAGGTTCTTCGCGATGTTGGCGGTCACAATCGATTCTATCATATTCCACCGATAATGTTACTAGAGGAATGAGGAATTCATCTTCATCGTCCAATCCATATACCTTTTCAAAATTTGCGCCGATATTGCCGACACCAATATTTTGCTCAGCTTCATCACTATGACATGAAACGGATGTTGGTTTCACCAGAATGTGGTTGCTTTCTCTTATCTCAGGTGGCAACGCTTCGGCCACTAACTCATCCACTATATCGACACATATTGGAAATTTATTAAGCGAGTAAACATCATTCTTCTTCAATTGCAGGTAGAATGTGACATCATAGTCAGATGATATCTTCACATGAGCTTCCCATCTTCAACAACATAACTTAAGGATAAACTTTTTCCTTGTGGCCGAATCCCAAGCACATTTCTCACCAAATCTATTAGACCAATATAAGTTGTGTTGGTAGGGACCAATATCCCCTTCATTTCACAACCGACGTATCTCGAAGTACGGTCCCAATGTCCATTGTACCTGATGAAGACATTCAATTCATCAGCCATTCCTAAATAATTTCAATTACTCCTAGTCGTCATCAGTCATAAGGCAGTCATAGTATGCCAGTCATAACACTATGGATCATTTTAGTCATAATATTATGACTGGACGGTCATATCACTATGACTACCTTACGGCCGATCATAATAATATGACCAGACTATGACCAGCCATTTTGACTCATACTATTATAATTTGACTCATAGACAATGACTCATACTGTTATGACTGACTGGTCATAATATTATGACCGGACATATAACACTATGAGTCATAATACTTTGACTCCCAATGTCAACTGTGTCTTTGACATGGTGGTCATTACAATCAGTTTACATATCAATTATAAACCATCCAAAATCTCAAATTGACGAAGGATAGTATCAATTCCTATCACATTAAGTTCAACCCAGTCATTTTTTTCGAGTTCTATGTACTGAGTCTCCCGAAAAATAAATTGAAAAAGAAAAATAAAAAAATTGTGTACCAATCTCGATCTGGTGCATAACCGGAGTATTGACGATGAGGAAATGGGGGAGTAGGGAAGAGAGAGACTGAGTAGAGAGAGAGGCCAAAACTTGAGAGAGAGAGAGAGCCGAAATGGGGTGTAGAGAGAGAGAGAATGGGCGGGAGAGAGTTGAGATTTCTTTAAGGTGTTTTTAAATGATAATTTTGACCTAAATGGCATAGAAGTCATTTTATCTCACACTGCTAACATGGCAATGTTAATTGTGAAAGTATACAAAAGTGGTGCTAAAATTAATAATCATTGATTCAAGAGTGTTATTATTGAAATTAACCCTGTGGTGGCCAACTGTGCTACCATTGCTTTTCTCACTCGAATGCTTAAAAAAATAAAATAAAATAAAGTACAAAAATATCACAACAATTCCTGAAAAAAAGACATGAAAATCACTTAATTGTTTGTTTTGTGGTTCCAACGAGTGTCCCCCCCACTGGCCAACTTTGATGGTATACATGAAACTTTTCACTAGTTTCATCGTCTACTCCATGGTTGAAGTTTAAGATCACATGAACCAAAAGTTTTATTCGATGATCAAGGATTAAGGTTCTGAACAGCGACCGCAAGAGATCTCTGCCACATGGAGGTGAGAAGAACTGAGACCTCCAGCTCGACATGCAGAGGACCTGCTCGAGTTATCACCTGCGCCCTTCGGGGAGAGATCTCGCACCAGCAACGCAACGAAGGGAATCGAATGATGTAGGATGTTTGAAATTTAAGAGAATAATACAAGGTAAAATCAATTTTACACATAATGGCTAACACTGAGATACAAAGATAGTCCGAGTGGTCCATCATCTAATGCCAAGATCACCGGGTTCGAATGTCGTCGGTGACATTCTTTGTGGAATCTCATCGACTTTTTGTGGCTTTGTTTACTACATACTCTAATCGGGGAATTCTGCAGTACTTTTTTTTTCCAGTTCTTCTGATGTTTTATGGATTGACTCATATTTCATATTTATTAGTTATTTTGTGAAAGCTAATTTAACTTGCCTTGAATAAAAGCATCCATTTTTCAAAAAATAAAAAAATTACTCAGAGCAAAAAGAAAGAAAGAGAGAAAAAAAAGACCTTTTTTTGGATCAACAATACTTTTGCGAGGGAGATTTCTCTCATCGTAACCAGCCGAAGGAGCTCAAGAACTAGTGTAATTATCTTGTATTGAGTATTTATTATTTTGGAAACCCAAAGTCTCTTTTAAGCATATGCCAATAAACGACTATCATGTATTGCTCTAAATAATTATTTATGTACGATACGATGTGCCTATAAAAAAATGACAAACGTAATCCTTCACGATAATATTATACGTGTTTAAAAATGACATTTTTTTTGTTAATATGTTTTTCAATATTATTCATATAATTATGCTTAAAACAACTTCTGGTTCTCAAAACAGTAATTGTTACGACTCAATATAAAAAAAATATATTAGTCATTCAACCAGTTACGATGAAACATGAGAGACAAGTTCATCATTTAAAAAGTAGACTACATCCAGGTCTTGAAAACAAAGAAGGAGATACCAAGATTAGGATAATGTACTATCAAAAATATAGGCCTCGTTCTTTTCATTTTCATGACTCAAACCACAACTCAATCTCTTTTATTATAGTTTTTTCTCTTATAAAAGCTCAAATTTAACTTTTTTGCTATAGTGTTTTCTCACACAAAAAAATTTTGAGTTGTGATTCGAATTGTGAAAAGTTACCTTGTTTGTTTTGCTAGTTCAAATAACAACTCAAGTTTTTATTATAGTGTTTTTTCTCACAAAATCTAAATTCTACTTTTTCTACGAAAATGTTTTTTTTCACATGAATTCACTTTTTAACTCAAATTCTCAACTCGAACTAACGAAATAGACAGAGATTAAAAACTGAAATTATAATTAAGTAATTTACGAAAAATACTAAAAAAAAGAGTATTTCAACACAAATAAGTAGACTTAATTCAAAAGTGATAATAAATATAAGAAAATAAAAAATCAATTTCTCTTTCCTAATTTTCCTGGTTTGGATTACAAATTACTAAACACGCCATTAGAAATTAATAATATTGATATTGGATTATAATCCCGGTTTGGATTATAATATTGGAATAATGAGACGTTAACACCATTCTAACACGAAAAGTGCCCACACGAATTCGGTGAGTCGGATAAACCAAATCCAAATAGACGATGACGTGGACTTTCATCCATCCCTACTTTCTCTAAACCCCAAAATACCCCCAACTTATACCTTTATTACAAACCCATCCCATCTCCACTAACTTTTTCTACTCATTCAACGCTGATCACAACTGCAAAATACTCTCTAACACTACACCCCAGAACCACCCAATCCTTGTCCATAATTCCCAAAAAAATAATTATTAAATAAAAATGCTTTTGTCCAGCATTAAGTTAATTAACTGATTTTTTGATTTCCGTTTGTTTGTTTCAGAGACTGTCGGAATAAGGTTTATATTTTTTTTTGTTATTATTATTTATTTTTCGTCTCTGTGAGTCAAATTTTGTCGGAAAGCATGTCTTTCTTCTAATATTCTCCCAAAAAAAGGAAAAAAAAAAAAAAGAAAAATCGTATTTTCCATGGCCAAACCGAAAGCTCCGAGACGAACCCTAGACTCCTACACTGTCAAGCACATCAACCGAACCATTAAAGGTCAGCGGATTTTTCTTCTCTTTCCTTCTCGTTTTACCGAGAAAGTGGATAATTTGTTTTTTTTTTTTTTTTCAAATTTCGAATTTTTGTTGGTTCGCAGCCGGCGACTGCGTGCTGATGCGGCCGTCGGATCAGGGGAAGCCGTCGTACGTGGCAAGGATCGATCGGATCGAGGCGGACAGCCGCGGCGCCAACGTGAAGGTCCACGTGCGGTGGTATTACCGGCCGGAGGAGTCCATCGGCGGCCGCCGGCAGTTCCATGGATCCAAGGAGGTTTTCCTCTCCGATCACTACGATGTTCAGAGCGCCGATACTATCGAGGGGAAGTGTACGGTCCACAGTTTCAAGAGCTACACGAAGCTCGACGCCGTCGGAAACGACGACTTCTTCTGCCGTTTCGAGTATAATTCCAGTACCGGTGCTTTCAATCCCGACCGAGTTGCCGTGTAAGATTCTGAATCTTTTTTGAAAATTCTCGATTTTCTTCTTCCCTGCTTTCGGTTGAATTGTGCTTTATGTGGTTCTTATGGTGTGTTATTGTTTGAATTTTCGCTAGTTATGGTCTAATTTTCAGCTCTTGTTTCTGTTTTAGTACTTGAATGGAAAGGAAAATATTAAAGAAGGAAAAGATTTGAACTTTCGTTGTGTTTTGATCGAATTGTGGAACTCTTCGTGTGAATTTTGTGGTTTTATTAGCAAATTTTGAATACTTGGACCTTAATTGTTTGTTGAACTATCAGTGTGAATTTGTGGTTTTATTGGAAAATTGTGAATATTTGGACCTTAATTATGTGTTGAATGTGAAAAATAATTACGCTAATTTACATTCTGATTGAGTAGTGGGAAATTAATCTTTTCAGTTTAAAATCAAAAAAAAAAAAAAAAAGGCGTTAAACTCAAAAGGCAAAATCTTTATCTATTATTTGTCTGCATTTCGTCTGCATGAGTTTGTTTGCTAAGGTTACTTGGGCTTTGAGCTGAAGCTACTACCATTGTTGGGTAAAGGCCATAAATTGTTTGAATTATATGGTGATTTTGCACCACGGTTGGAATAAGAGAACATTCCTGTTTGATTTCTGATTTAGGAACTACTAAATTGAAATGCTTCTTTTCTAAGTTCACTATACCTGTGCTTTTCTGGTATCAGTTCAAGCTTTCTTCTTTTTGTCAGAACAGAAGGTTTGATATTTGATCTAATATTGCTGGCAGGTATTGCAAGTGCGAGATGCCTTACAATCCCGACGACCTAATGGTTCAGTGTGAAGGCTGCAGCGATTGGTGAGTTGGGCGCTTTTAATTTATTCTATCCATATAAATTTTCTGCGGCAGGTAAAGTTGATGGGATTTTTGTTGACCCAACTACATTTGTTTTCAAGTAGTTCTCTTGTCCATTATTTGGCTTTTATCACTCCTTCCCCATGTCCAATGCGTGCACTGTTTATAAATGGGATGAATTTCGAACCATGAAATCTTTTGTACTACTGGACTACTTGTTTACATTTTTATTTTAAATAGAACATGCTAATTAAGCGGATATCCCGGAAGGAGAGGCTTTGGACCGTAGTTACTAGTCTTGTGGTTGTGGGCCTTACTTCATTGTCTTGTCTACTTTGTTTTGTGTTTAAGTGGACCTTTGCTAGTCAAATGGACTGTGCTAAGTGTTGAGTTTTGTTTCATAATAATGTTGAAGTATTTCACATGCTTCTTCTTTCTCTTAGGTACAAATTAAAAAAGATCCAGAAACTTGTAAAAATGCTTCTTACTATTTCAGTATTCCGCGTGACGTAAGTTTCTGCTCGAGAAGTTGTAGCAATTAGTCAGTGAGGATTTTATTCATAACCATGGGGAATGTAATAAATGGAATGTGCATGTACAGTTTTTGTGAGGCAAAAAATTTATTGGAAAAGTGGAAGACCCTATATCTATTACTGGTTGTAAATAAAGAAGTTATTCTGAAAAAAGCATTCATCCTTTTAGGCCAAAAAGA
>NW_010366164.1:141190-143394 GCF_000414095.1 Morus notabilis
GGAAGATTCATCCAGTATATGTTAGTAAATTGTCCTTGTAAAAACATTTCCAGTGGCGAGACATGGTAGGAGCGGCCTTGGAGGCAAGGGTTTGGACATGTGTTGCTACGTAGAAATGTTTTATTTACCGTTTAATTATTGTAGCATGTGGATTTGATTTCTTTGGTTTACTCTGCATAGTGCAGATTTAGCATGGATGCTTACTCGATACTTATCATTTTGTCCTGTTGCTAGAGCAATAGATGTGTGTTGCTTAGTTTTTACTTAAAGCAAGCTTTCCAACATTGAATTTCAATAGTTGAGATTAGTTTTATCTCTAAAGAGTTTAAAAAGTGCATTGGTGGTTAAAATAGATATGGAACATAGATGGCAAACACTTATGTTCGTTTCTTGTTTTTCTTATTGCGTAGAATTAGGATTTTTAGTTGCTGAATGCTATTGTAAAAGGGGTTTTACATGTGTTTCTAATTTGTAGAGAACGTAAAAAAATGGGTTCTAGATTTGCAATCCAATCTTTAGCATACTTCTTTTGATTCAGGTTTCATCCTGCTTGTATAGAAATGACACCAGAGGAAGCAAAACGACTCGATCACTTCTTCTGTGAAGGCTGTTCTTCCGAGGGTCAGAAGAAGTTGCAGAATTCACATAATGCTTCCAGACATTCGGATACAAAGGTATAATCCCATTAACTAGCATGGAGTATTTTTGACAGTATGTTTTCCACTGTCACGTTCAATATGGACTCAGTATCTGACATCACTTTCATATCTACTGTATATTGAACTGTGGGTCTGGACATCTCTTGTACATGACAAGAATGTTATTCTTTAGAATAGCAATGACCGTTATTGGGAGAATGAATCTGATGCTAGTTTGCTACTAATAATATCAAGCATTGTGTTTCAGGTGGATACAAAACGGCGTCGAAGGTAACTTAGAATTGCAGTGTCAGAATTGGTGATTGTGCGTCTGTCTGTCTAATCTTCTAGTAGAATTCACACGAACCTGGTCGTTTTGTCTGCATAACACGCATTAGCATTTGTCAATGGCAAGGGGTAGAGAAAGCTGCTTTGAAAAAACCTGTGTTTTCTGTATTGGAAGACGTAGTCTCTCTGTATTATTCCATGGTCGAGGATGTATTTGGTTTCTTCTTAATTATGGTGATGTAAATACTCTCTCTAGAGTTGTGAATACTTAGTCCGAAGTACTTATATTATTATTAGTAACAGAAACAAAAGTTTTTACATGTACACCCTCTGACCCTTCTCTAGCAGCATTGTGGAATAATTCAGGAACCTAACATCAATTTGTCATGTTTCGGAGTTGCACAAGTAATTGAAATCGAGGAAACTTGTTAATGCGTAAATGTATATATATACATATGAAAAAGCATACAGTTTAAGCTCATATATTCTTTTCTCTTTCTTACCAAGGAACTTGCAACGTATATGCACCGAGTATGCATCTATAATCAACCTATGTTTTCGTTCACTTTGCTCTTCAAAAGGTTCAAAATTAAAGGTTATTAATTTCAGCTCAATATCTTTGTTTCCTAGTTAATTATATCATATGAGAAGCAAGAATTTATGAAAAGGAGATGGGGAACTTAATAATTTTTTTTGAAAAAAGAATTCCATTGCCAGGACTTGAACTCGGGTCTCTCAGGTAAGAGTTGATGGTGCGTTTGATTACAGTGGGAAAATGATAATGAGAATGATAATAGAATAGAATGGAAAGTAATGATAATTTATTTATTTTGTTCTACTTTTACAAATGTAATGAAATGAGATATGAATATTTTCATGTTGACAAAATTACCCCTCATGCATATAATCATTTAATAACTAATATTATATATATAAAATTATAAGAATATAATATATAATTATAATTATAGTTATATAATATTTATTATTATAATACAATCATAATATATAATTAAAATAATGATATTGTGATTATTTTGTATTATAATGTTACAACTATACTATATTATGTTATTAGAAATATAGTATACTTATAAAAATGTAATACTATAATATAATATAACATATTATAATTATAATATATAATAGAGTATATTATCATTTCTAATTATAGTATATTATCTATTATCTATTATAATATAAATTTATATTGTAATTATATAAATACTTAATTTATCTTATTATAATTATAATATTATATATTTAAAATAATAAAAT
>NW_010366164.1:143640-181053 GCF_000414095.1 Morus notabilis
ATATTATAAATATTACTATTATAATATTTATAATTATAATATTTAAGGGTAATGATGTAAAAGAAAATTAAAAGAGCTTGGAATGGATATTCCTCTCATATAAGGAAAGAATGATGATTCACCCATTTGATGAAAAAATCATTCCATTTTAAATGGTCATTCTTTTTCCTAAAACTAACTAAACAAAAAAATGAATATTGATTTCTTTCTATTCCTCCCAACCAAACACACCCTAAGGGTGCATTTGGTTGCAGTGGCGAAATGATAATGAGAATGGTAATGGAATGGAATTGAAATGTGCTGAAATTATAAATTGATTCTTTAATTTGGTTGGAGTTATGGAATCAATACCTAAATGAGGATTATGCTGTTTGGTTGACAACGGAATGGAATAGAAGTAAACTATATTTTGACAAAAATACCCTGGATTACTAATCATAAATAATTCAAGATTTAATAATTAAAATAGTAAAAAAATAATTTAATTATTGAAAAAAAAACTATTTATTTGAAGGATAAAATTTAGAAACTATATTTCAAGGGTAAAAAAATAATATTTGATTTTTTATGTAATAATAAAGTATCACAAGTTCAAATATAATAACTTTTGACATTTACCATGATATGTATCGAGTAAAATGATCACTTTGGCCCCGGTCAATAATAAAAATGAATCAATATATCATTCAACTACATATATAATCTCAAAATATAATCATACACCAAAACTAGTAGATTCACTTATATATAGCATCAATCACCTGTCAAGTTAAGCAAGTTCCTAGTTAATATAATTTAACAAAGTGAAACATAATCCTAATTAGTTAGGATATCAAAAGAGAAATGCATAACACATACGTTATAATATCTTTATGTAACCATAAAACTAAATAATCACTCCTAAATGTTGCCTCGGAACCCCTACCAGTTACACAATCATACATAGATCTACCAAAGATGATGATCCTTCCACAAGGCATGCTGACAGCAACGTGATCAAGTCTAGGAGGAGGAATCACAACACTCTGGCTCCCAACACTGGTGAATGCACTACACTCAAGCTGCCCCCAACTGTATAAAAGGGGCTTTTGTTTCAAAATTTGAAACAAGAACATAAAAAAACTATAGAATTTCTATAGAATACTGATTGGTGGTGTATTTCTTACAATACGACTTCCAAATAGAAAGGCTTTGCAGAGAAATTTAGACATGGGTTTTGAAATTTAAGATGTATAAAAGAAACTTACAAATTGTGGACAACCAATTTTTACATAAACTGAAGAAAGCTCGAGTCTTTGTACGGGAAGTAATAAAATTCCAAATAAAATTCAAGCTCGAGTCTCACAGCAGAACAAAATCTGGCAAGAATAAAAGAGAGTTCCTTTTCTGACGACAAAATCAGATTTGTGACAACAAAAGAAAAATCACAAAAAAAAAATCTCATGGCACTCAACAGTTCTATACTTGTTCGAAGCTCGAGCTTCAAACTTCAATTCCTCAACATACGAAGGAGATTTCGGATGAAGATGACGAAAAAAAAAGGTTTTTACTTTTTAGGGTTTGCGAGAAGAAGAAGAGGGTGAGAGTCTGAAAGAGGGAGAATATGTGTACAGAAATTACCCTGAAGAGCCTTTCTTGTTGATTGCGCAAGGACAAGGAGGAGCGCCGGAAACAACTGGGCTGGAGATGGAGAAGCACCGGAAAGACCAGGGCTGGAGCTGGGGATATTTTGGACAAAAAGGAAATAAGGCATCAATGGAAAGACCTTTCCATTGGCCCCCCAAAGGAATAAGCATTCACTCAAATTGAGTGAATGGCTCTCTGTAGGAAAGCCTTTTCCAACCCAAAAAACAAAACCAAATGATGGAATTAAATGGAATGTGGGCCCCATCAGTGGGTGATAAAAAACATTTGAATTATTTTCATAAATACTACTATATTTCAAAGTGCCTTCTATTTTTTTAAAACAGTTCAAAACATTTTTTAATTTGTTAAGGTGACATGTCATTAAATGTTTATAAATAATATTTTGACATAAAAACTTTAATTATTAATAAAAAATCCAAATATAAATCATTTAAATTTATTTTAAACAAATATTAAATATCAACTTTAGAATCAAGAACACCAACTTCTTGAAAAAGGTTGAAGGTTTTCATCGAGAACCTTTTGAGCTTTTAACCACCATTTTCCCTTTCAAATTCACGAGACAACATGGTGAAGATTATAAGAGATAATTTTCATCACCAAATTTCGGTCTATGATGTTCAGCAACAAATTTTTACTTAAAAATTTTCTTACTACAAAAAATTTTCTCAGAAACCAAGCAACGAGCAAAGGCTACATAACACAAATTTACAAAAAAAAAAATAATAATAATAAATAAATAAATAATAATAATAATTAACTAACAAATTTTGAGAAATCTCGAGCTTCCCACCGCTTGAAAACGTAAATCTTGTATGGTATCTGTGCCTCGCTCGGCGACTTCACGAGATTGGCCGCCTTGGATGCAAGTGAAGGCGTAGAAGGCCGAAGAGGATGGAGGTAGGTTGACATGGGGAAGGATGACGGCGTCATCGAGGAATGTAGTGGTGGACGGCCGACCAGCGGAGGGCGTAGGCGCTCTTATCGAAGAGGTCGACGGAGACACCGACCTTGCGGCAGGAAACGCCGTGGGGATGGGTGGCCCTCGGATCTCTCACTGAGGAGTGGGTGGTGGATTTTGATGGAGGGGAGTTAGGGCTTGGGGTTTTTGATCAGGGAGAAAATGGGGTTTTGAGAAGTGGCAGGCTGAAGGAAGAGGAAAGAAAATTTTGTTTTATTTTTTAAAATTTTTAATATATTTAATTAGAATTTAATTGTTTAACTAATTTTTAATAAATACCACGTCAACAACTCCGTTAAGATTATAGACGAAAGTTATGGAAGGGGTAATTTCATACGTTTTCTACTTTTTTTTGGAGTGTTTTGAACAATTTTAAAATTTTAAGAGACATTTTAAAATATGTTACATAATTTAAAGGGTATTTATAAAAATAACTCAAAATATTTTTGTTTGGCTTCTGAATGAGATTCGGCTTTTTTTACGTTTTAGCTTGAAAATAATTTGAGTAAATAATGGTTATATTTATTTCACTAATTTAATTTAATTTAACTCAATTTAAATAGTACGTACATTTTAAACTGAAGTTTAATGAACAAACAGTTTAACACATATTAAATACAAATTTAAACCACACATCTAAATATCTATTTAAACTATATAATTAAATTTTTTTATTTAAATTAAAAATTAAAAATTAATAAAATTTAAATAAGTAAACTAAATAGCGTGAACGTAAATTCTAAACGACTTCTCACTTGGAATCAGACTTATTGAGTTGTCTTTACAACTATCTTGCACGCTATTCACCAAATCCAATTATCTTGTACGTTGTGATCACGACGAGCAAACACGTACCCGGGTCCTCACACAAAATATCATGCATTGGAGATTTGCTACTGAAAACGACAAATAGAATGCAACGCATCACTAATAACCTGTCAGTCTAGCTGAAAATAATGAGAAATCTGCATATCTTTTCTTTTCTTTTTAACGTGAGAAATCTGTCTATTCTTTTTTTTTTTTTAATTTGATTTGGAAAAACATCCATTCCTTTAGAAAGCTCCCTGAATTACAAAAACCTTATAAATTTTATCAAAATATGAAGTGGAGAATTACATGGTATGATATACACTTGTTAACGGTCAAATCATCAGGCTCATACCTATATGAAGGGGAAAAAAATCACTCATCATATTAAGAAAATTAGGACAATTAATAAGATCCAATCGATTGGTCAAAACTGTACCTTTATTGGTAAAATATTTTTTCATATATCACATCACATAATTGCTAAATTATAAGAAATTAAAAAAATTAAATATACTAAATTGTTTTATAGATTACCCTGGTAGTATGATAAAGTTTTAAACAATAGACTATACTTGGACAATTATTTCATAAACTCCAAAAGTATCGAACTAAACGTATAAACTCCTATGCATTGAAATTTCGAATACCTAAAATTGTGTTGTGTAGAATATTAGAAGTTTAATAGTTTCACTCAATAATAATAAAACATATCCAACCAATTTTAAATAAAATATATCCAAACTAAAAATCATGTATTAATTTTAGAATACAAAACATAAATAAAAATGTGAATTGTTGACCCATCCTGGCCCCTAAGCGTCCCACTGCGCGAGTCAGGGGTGTTTTGACAGTGTTTTTTTTTCATTTTTTGAGGTCATTTTTTTTACCGACTTGCTCAGAAAAAAATGTAAGTATCGTGTCTGTGAAAATTCAGAATATTTTGACGTCATTTTTATTTTATTTTATTTTCAAAGATGAAAAATAGATAAAATCATAAAAAATAGAATATTCAAAAATAAAATGGTGCTACTTGTTGCATTAATTCTTAAAAATCGTGTATTAATTATAGAATGCAAAGCATAAATAAAAATGTTAATTTTTGACCCAGCCCGACCCTTGGGCGCCACACTGCGCAGGCCGCAGGCTTTTTGACAGCGTTTTCTTTTTTTCATTTTTTTCAGGCCAGTTTTTGCAAGCACGTTCAGAAAAATGTACAGATCATGTCCGTACAATTTCAGAATATTCTGACATCGTTTTATTTTATTTTATTTTTTAAAGACAAAAAATAGAGAAAATCATAAGAAAGATAATATATATCAAAAAATGGTGCCACTTGTTGCATTAATTCCTAAAAATCATGTATTAATTTTAGAATACAAAACATAAAAAAAAATGTCATGGGCGCCCCACTGTGCGGGCCGGGGACTTTTTGATAACGTTTTTTTATTTTCATTTTTTGAGGCCATTTTTTGCAGGCAAGTTTAGAAAAATGTAAGGATTATATTTGTAAGATTTCAAAATTTTTTGACATCGTTTTTATTTTATTTTATTTTTTAAAGATGAAAAATAGATAAAATCATAAAAAATAGAATATTCATAAAAAAATGGTACCGCTTGTGGCATTAATTCCTAAAATTTGTGTATTAATTTTATAATACAAACCATCATGGCTCTTGGGTGCCCCACTGCGCGGGCCGGAGACTTTTTAACAATGCTTTTCTTTTTTTATTTTTTGAGGCCATTTTTTGCAGGCATGCTCAGAAAAATGTAAGGATTGTGTCTCCAAAATTTCAAAACATTTTGACGTTGTTTTATTGTATTTTATTTTTTAAATACGAAAAATAGAGAAAATCACATAAAAAAAGAATATTCCTCAAAAAAATAGTGCCGCTTATTGCATTAATTCCTAAAAATCATGTGTTAATTTCATAATACAACACATAAATAAAAATGTGAATTTTGGACCCATCCCAGCCCCTCGGCGCCCCACGGCACGTGTCGGGAGCTTTTTGACAGCGTCTTATTTTTCATTTTTTAGGCCATTTTTTGCATGCATGCTCAGAAAAATGTAAGGATCATGTCTGCAAAATTTCAAAATTTTTTAGCGTCGTTTTTATTTTATTTTATTTTTTAAAATACAAAAAATAGAGAAAATCATAAAATATAGAATATTCATCAAAATATGGTGCTGCATGTCACATTAATTCCTAAAAATTGTGTATAAATTATAGAATGCAAAGCATAAATAAAAATGTAAATTTTTGACCCATCCCGGCTCATGGGTGCCCCACTGTGCGGGCCGAGAACTTTTTGACAGCGTTTATTTTTTCATTTTTTGAGGGTACTTTTTTGTAGGCATGCTCAAAAAAATGTAAGGATCGTGTCTGCAAAATTTCAGAATTTTTTGACGTCGTTTTTATTTTATTTTATTTTTTAAAAAAGAAAAATAGAGAAAATCATAAAAAAAAGAATACTCATAAAAAAATAGTGCCGCTTGTTGCATTAATTCTTAAAAAATTATGTGTAACTTATAGAATGCAAAACATCACTAAAAATGTAAATTTTTTACCCATCCCGGCCCCTAGGCACCTCACTGCACGGGCTAGGGGATTTTTTATAGCGTTTTCTTTTCATTTTTGAGGCTATTTTTTGTAGGCAAGCTATGAAAAATGTAAGGAGCGTGTGTGTAAAATTTCAAAAATTTTTGACGTCGTTTTTATTTTACTTTATTTTTCAAAGACGAAAAAGAGAGAAAATCATAAAAATAGAATATTCATCAAAAAATGGTGCCGCTTGTTGGCTATTGCATTAATTCCTAAAATTTGTGTATTAATTTTAGAACACAAAACATAAATAAAAATGTAAATTTTTTAACCATCTCGACTGCTGGGCGCCCCACACCGCGGGACGGGTCTTTTTTACAGCGTTTTTCTTTTTTTCATTTTTTGAGGTCATTTTTTTGCAGGCATGCTTAGAAACATGTAAGGATCGTTTCTGCAACATTGCAGAATATTTTGACGTTGTTTTTATTGTATTTTATTTTTTAAAGACAAAAAATATAGAAAATCATAAAAAAAGAATATTCCTCAAAAAATGGTGCCGCTTGTTGCATTAATTCTTAAAATTTGTGTATTAATTTTAGAATACAAAACATAAATAAAAAGATAAATTTTTTAACCATCCTGGCTCCTGCGCGCCCCACTGCGCGAGCCAGAAGCATTTTGGCAGCGTTTGTTTTTTCATTTTTTGAGGCCATTTTTTGCATGCGCATCTCAGAAAAATGTAAGGATCGTATCTGAAAAATTTCAGAATATTTTGACGTTGTTTTTATTGTATTTCATTTTCTAAAGACGAAAAATAGAGAAAATCATAAAACATAGAATATTTCTCCAAAAATGGTGCTGCTTGTTGCATTGATTCATAAAAATTATGTATTAATTTTAGAATACAAAACATAAATAAAAATGTAAATTTTTTACCCATCCGGCCCCTAGGTGCCCCACGGGACGTACCGAGAGCTTTTTGACAGCGTTTTGTTTTTAATTTTTTGAGGCAATTTTTTGCAAGCATGCTCAGAAAAATGTAAGGATCGTGTCTGTAAAATTTCATAATTTTTTTTATGTCATTTTTATTTTATTTTATTTTTCAAATATGAAAAATAGTGAAAATAAAAAAATATAGAATATTCATCAAAAAATGGTGCCGCATGTTGCATTAATTCTTAAAAATTGTGTTAATTTTAGAATGCAAAACGTAAATAAAACTGTAAATTTTTTACCCATGCCGACCCATGGGCGCCCCACTATGCGAGCTAGGGGCTGTTTGACACCGTTTGTTTTTTCATTTTTTGAGGCCATTTTTTGCAGGCATTCTCAAAAAAATGTAGGGATCGTGTCTGCAAAATTTTAGAAATTTTTGATGTCGTTTTAATTTTTTGTTTCAAAGACGAAAAATAGAGAAAATCATTAAAAAAAAAGAATATTCATCAAAAAAATAGTGCCACTTGTTGCATTAATTCCTAAAAATCATGTATTAATTTTAGAATGTAAAACATAAATAAAAATGTAAATTTTGTACCCATCTCAGCCCGTGGGCACACCACTGCGTGGGTCGGGATCTTTTTGACAATGTTTTGCTTTCCTCATTTTTTGAGGCCATTTTTTGCAGGCATGCTCACAAAAATATAAGGATCATGTATGTAAAATTTCAGAATATTTTGACAACGTTTTTCTTTTATTTTATTTTTCAAAGACAGAAAATAGAGAAAATCATAAAATATATAAATATTCATCAAAAAATGGTGCCGCTTATTTCAATACTTCTTAAAAATCATGTATTAATTTTAGAATGTAAAACATAAATAAAAATATAAATTTTTAACACATCCTGGTCTATAGGGGCCTCACTACTCGAGTTGAGGGCTTTTTGACAACGTTTTTCTTTTTTAAACTTTTGAGCCCATTTTTTATAGGCATGCTCAGAAAAATGTAAGTATGGTGTCTACAAAATTTGAGAATATTTTGACATTATTTTTATTTTATTTTATTTTTCAAAGATAAAAAATAGAGAAAATCATAAAAAAATAGAATATTCATCAAAAAATGGTGCCGTTTGTTGCATTAATTCTTAAAAATCGTGTATTAATTTAAGAATGCAAAACATAAATAAAAATTTTAATTTTTGACTCATCCCGGCCCATTTGCGTCCCATTACGTGGGCTTTTTGACAGCGTTTGTTTTTTCATTTTTTGAGGCCATTTTTTTGCAGACATGTTGAGAAAAATGTAAGGATCGTGTCTCTGAAATTTCATAATTTTAGTAAATACTTTTTTACCACTTAAATGATTTTTTACCTGTCACAAATGAATCATTTATATGGTAAACTACTATTTATTTCAAATGGTTTAAAAATCTATTATTTACTTAATTTAGTTTTATAAATCTACTATTTACTACAATTTTCCTTTCATCACTCGCACACATTTTAATCCAAAAGGCTAACAAAAATTCAAAAATAACCTTCAAATGGTTTCCAAAAGATTATGAACATTTAAAAAAAAAAAAAAACATCAAAACCCTAAAACAAAACATAATATTTTCTTTAAGGAAAAGAGATTCGCCTGTCATGTTTTTGAAGGAAAACATAGAAATTTCCTCAAATAATTTTTTAGAAACTTGTCAAGAATATATATATATTTTTTCTTTTTACCTTGTTTTTTGGTAATCAAGATGTGTTGTCCCTGTCTCGGTGACTGTCCCTCTAATTAAATATTAACGCTTCTTGAATTGCTTAAGTATTTTTTAGTAATTTATTCTGATTCTTAAATTTAGATGGCATGACAAATAAATAGTAAAGAGACAGCCACCGAGACAAGAAAATAAAGATAACATATCTAAATTTGTATTTTCGTACACAAAGTGCAGTAGTGATGAAACCGAAACATATTTCCCACATTCAAAGGATACCTTTTCTACAAATAGAGGGACGATATATTGAGGAAAAAAATAGAAACTAGATGAATACGTGTAATTAATCTAACTAAAAAATAATACTAATAATCACCTAAAGATTGTTTTGAAAAGTTGCAGCGTACAAATCAAAATTCCAAAAAGATTTGTTTTGAAAAATTTTAGGGTACAGATCAAAATTCCATTTTTAATTAAAAAATAACACTAATAATCACCTAAAGATTGTTTTGAAAAGTTGTAGGGTACAAATCAAAATTCCAAAAAGATTGTTTTGACAAATTGTAGGGTACAAATCAAAATTCCAATAATGAGTTGAATTTCACGTCAAGCATTTCTTATATGAATAATACAGCACTGAAGAATACAAGACTTTTGATGTCTTATACTAATGGGTGTGGTAATAATACATCACTTTAGTGACACCCTAAATGGTTAATCAGTTTCTGTAAAGATAAGCAAAATGGAGAATTGAGACTCCAGAGGGTATGATCTTGTGTGACTAGCTTCTATTGTATACATTTGTCTTAAACTGTCTTTGATCTCTTCCACGCAATAACCGTGCCATAAAAATCAGATGAGGCCAACAGGTTTGCTCCATGGTTCCATGCAACATCCATAACCGGAAACCGATGGCCCTAACATTCGCATATTTTTCAATCAGTCTCAGTCGACACCAAACTCAGATGAGCCAATAAAGTATTAGTACAAGCGGATAAAGACGAACCTGCAACTTGTTTACGCATGTATGCTTTGGCCGAGTTAAATCGTAGAAGTAGACATTTGAATCCTCGCTTCCCGCAACTAACCATCGAAAGAGAATCACGATGTCGGTGAAATGAATAAACTATGGTCATGAAATTGAGACAGAAGATTCTAGGAAGTTCTCAGCACATGACAAAATAGTTGGAACCCTTACATTTCTTGATATAATAAATCAAATTTCAGTAAGCGTTGTGACAAAATTTTAGCAAGACTATATCAAAGCTAAGGCAGAAAGAAGTAACAAATAAAAACGGATACAGCTTCTTTCCACGGTTCATTCATGATATGCATAAACCGTTTTACGCAAAGCTAAAAGATTCCATATCCAGAGGCCGTTTATAACTTCAGATAGCAAAACAAGTTACGACATCTATACTGAGCAAAATACTAACCAACATATTCTCCTTTCTCAAGGGATAGCAAAGGACAGAAGGAAGCCCGAATGCTGTGTATTCGAGGAGTTAATTTGAGTGCGCAACGAAGAGTCAAGTAACCTTGTACTTCAAGAGCAACACTACAAGAGGAAAAAAAAATGGTTACCAGTACTTAAAAAGAACAAAAAAGCAACAATGCATAACCCTAAGAGCATGTCATTAACACTAAGAGCAACATAATAAATAAACTTTTGTTTTTTTCGGAGGGGGAAACAGAAATCAACGATACATGTGCTGACAAACCTAAAGAAAGACAAATATCCATCTCGAGTACACGTCAACAACACAGGGCCACGAGCCAAAAGTGAGAAACTTCGGTACTGCACAGTTGTGACAGGAGATTTTTGCCTGTTGCTAATTCGATATCGATGAGAACGGGATAATGCTCCTGTATGAGAGTTCATACTTACAGAGTATATACAGCCCTACAGAAGTTAGCTCAATAGATTATCAATAAAGGAGGTAAAAATCCATCAGATGACAAGATAATAAATGGAGATATAAGCTTGGACTCACCAGCGAATCACCACAAAAAATGAGCTGACCGGTGTGATCATGATCCATAGAGGTGACTTCACTGTCTAATACTGTTTTGTTAATTATCCTCCCAGTGCTGAAATTGAACACCTGGTGTATAGGGCAAATTGCTATCAACTAAATATGGTCCACAAAATTCATCATATATAAGACCAAGAAATGCAATATCCCGAGCCCATTTCTATCTGAGAGCATAAATCAGAATCAAAGTGTCCTATTAAAAACAGAGAATAGGTGTTTTTGAATGAAATTGAACTTCTCTACAGTATGCTCTATTACACAGGAATATAAAGTTCCCTGCTTATGTATAAATAAGGTAACTAATCTACCTAATTAAAGAGAAATAAACAGCTAGTAAATATCTCCTAAAATCCCTCTTTGACAACCAGACTATACTATGACAGCCTATCGACATTCTATATACAGTACATATTGATTACAATTATTTTAGGAATCTTCCAACACTCTCCCTCAAGCTGGCGTGAAGATGTCATTCAGAGCGACCTTGCTGATAAAACTTTCGAACTGTGCCTTGGGAAGACCCTTGGTGAGAATATCCGCAACATCGTTAGTGGTTGGTATGTAAGACATGCATATCACACCACTATCCAACTTCTCCTTGATAAAGTTTTTATCCACTTCTACATATTTTGTCCTGTCATGTAGAACCGAATTGTGTGCGATCGAGATTGCTGCCTTCTTGTCACAATAGACCTTGATCGGTGTAGGTATAGGAACCCTCAATTCTTCCAAAAGTCTTTTTATCCATAAAACTTCACAGAATCCATGTGCCACTGAACAAAACTTGGCTTTAGCACTACTTCTTGCTACCACATTCTGTTTTTTACTCCACCAAGTAACCAAATTTCCTCCAACAAAAGTGCAGTAACCTACTGTGGATCTTCTGTCACTTACACTACTTGCCCAATATGCATCTGTGTAGGCCTCTATATGAAGGTGATCTCTGTTTTTTAAGAGAAGTCCCTTCCCAGGAGTTCCCTTGAGATATCTTAGAATTCTGAATACAGCGTCAAAATGAGCAGTCCCAGGTAAGTGCATGAAGCATAGCTTACCACACTTACTACAAAAGCTATGTCAGGTCGTGTGTGAGCCAAATAAACTAGTCTTCCAACTAATCTTTGATATCGTTCTCAGTCAACTATTTCATCAGCAATGGCTGGTTCTAGCTTCAAATCAGACTCAATCGGAGTATCTACTGCCTTACAGCCAGTCATGCCTATTTCTTTAAGTAAATCGAGAATATACTTTCGCTGGTTTATGAAGATGCCTTCCTTGGATCTAGCAAATTCCATACCCAGGAAGTATTTTAGAGTTCCCAGGTCTTTGATCTCAAATTCAACATCCAACTTCTTCTTCAAGTTGTTGATTCCTACAAGATCGTCCCCTGTCATGATTATATCATCTACATACACAATCAAGATAGCTAATTTACCTCCAGTTGAGTGTTTGAAGAACAATGTATGATTAGCTTGGCTCTATGTGAAGCCATGCTTTCTGACAACATTTCCAAAATGCTCAAACCATGCTCTTGGGGATTGTTTTAGACCATACAGGGATTTCTTCAGCTTGCACACTTTACCCTTCCCAAGACATTCTTCAAATCCGGATGGTAGATCCATATAAACTTCTTCTTGCAGATCTCCATTTAAGAATGCATTTTTGACATCCAACTGATGGAGATGCCAGTTGCAATTAACTGCAAGACAAAGAAGTATTTTGATGGAATTTATCTTAGCAACAGGAGCAAAGGTGTCTTGGTAGTCTATACCTTGAGTTTGAGTGAATCCCTTTGCTACAAGTCTTTCTTTGTATCTTTCCACACTACCATCGGCTTTACATTTCATGGTAAACACCCATTTACAACCAACTGTCTTCTTATCGATTGGCAGGTCAATCACACTCCAAGTGTCATTCTTCCTAAGAGCATTCATCTCTTCTATTACTGCCGATTTCCAATTCGGATCACCTAATGCCTCCTGAACAGTTCTTGGAACAAACAAATTAGAAATCCTGGAGACAAATGCTTTATGATTGTCTGACAATCTTTCATAGGACAAATACTTAGTGTTAGCATATAAGATCTTTTTAGAGAGAGTTTGAAAAAGTCAAAGAGCTTTTTATTTAGTTTGTTATTTTCCGATTATATAGATTAAGAGTTATCAGTTAGAGTTTAAATTCAAATAAAGTAGATTAGCTAGTAGAAATCTTTCTACCGTGAACCTAGGAGAAGATAATAGACTCGGTATTCAAACCCTAGTCTATTTAAGTGTACTTTCATTCGATTAATAAAAATAAGGCAGTTCAATTAACCTGCGTTCACTTAGCAATAGGATGTCTAGTGCAAATTCGTGTTCCTTTCTTAGAACTATTGGAAGATAAAGATCATTTGAGGATGAATCAGGCAATTCAAGTGATAGAGAAGGAGTAGGAAGAAAGGATGGATTACTTTGAGTGGTTGTAGAAGAACCATTACTCGGTGAATCATATTGAACATCCGCTGGGGAAAAAACTGCTGTAGTGTCTTTGTGAAAGATCATTTGAGGATGAATCAAGCAATTCAAGTGATAGAGAAGGAGTAGGAAGAAAGGATAAAGATCATTTGAGGATGAATCAGGCAATTCAAGTGATAGAGAAGGAGTAGGAAGAAAGGACGGATTACTTTGAGTGGTTGTGGAAGAACCATTACTCGGTGAATCATATTGAACATCCGCTGGGGAAATAGCAGGTGATGTAGTGTCTTTGTGAAAATCTCCTTCGGGTATAAACCTGAAGTTCGGAATGAGGGATACTATGGCCCGTTTGGAGTACTTCTCCCCTTGTCTCCGATGCAACAAAATTAGGCAAAGTAAGATTAGGAAATTCACAAGTTATTTGTTTATCAAAAGTGATTAAAGGCATTGACTCAGAAACATTTGGCACAGGTAGAGTTATAGTTTCCCAAAAATTATCTTCCTCAACCCCTGAAGAGAATTTTTCTGAAAGAAAGGTTGGTTTTCAACAAAGATTACATCCATACTCTCAAAAAAATTTCTTGTGACATGATTAAAACATTTATAACCCATTTTATTAGATGCATATCCGATGAAGACACTTTTTAGATTTTGGATCCAGTTTGGATCGAAAGTTATTTGATATGTAAACATACATGTACAGCCAAAAACTTTCAGAGGTAGATCAGCACTTAACCGAGATGTGGGAAAAGCTATTTTTAAACAATTTAATGGTGTTTTGAATTTCGAAACAAGAGATGGCATTCTATTTATCAAATAACAGGAGGTTAGAAGAGCATTACCCCAAAGGTACTTAGGAACATTCATTGAAAACATGATGGCACGTGCAACTTCAAGCAAGTGTCTATTTTTCTTTTCGGCAATTCCATTTTGTTGCGGTGTATCACGACATGTGGATTGGTGAACAACACCTTTTTCCAAAAGAAATGTTCCCAAGTACTTGTTAAAATATTCAGTTCCATTATATGTTCTTAAAATGCCAATCTTAGTCTGAAATTGATTTTCAATCATGAGGAAAAAGTCTCTAAAGTGTTGTTAAACTTCGGATTTCTTTTCCAACAAATATACCCAACATACTCGGGTATGATCATTAATGAATGTTACAAACTACTTTTTTCCAGAAAGTGTGTAACCTTAGATGGGCCCCAAACATCACTATGAAATAAATAAAATGGTTTTGATGCAAGATAAGGTTTCAAAAGAAATGAAACTTGATGATCTTTAGCCAAATGACAAGCCTCACAATGTAACTTTGAACAATCATTCCCTTTAAACAATCCAGGAAATAAATGTTTAAGATATGGAAAACTAAGTCCTAATCTCCTATGCCACAACATTATTTGATCATAGACAAAGGTTGAACTACTACTACCTAATCTCTGAGCTTTTTTATTCCTAAAAGAAATCTCATCAAAGTAGTACAATCCGTTTATTTCCCTAGCAGTTCCAATCGTCTTCCCCGAGCTCTGGTCCTAAAAAACACAATGGAAAGGAAGGAAAAGAATAGAGCAGTTAGAATTTTTTGATAATTTGCTGACAAAGAGAAGATTACAAGCAAGTTTTGGAACATGTAGGAAGGAATTGAGAGTGATTTTTTTCAAAAATCCTAACATGTCCTTTGCCTGCAATTGGTGAGAAATTACCATAAGCTATTCTAACATTTTCAGCACCTAAACAAGGGAAATATAAGCTAAACAAATGTGAAGAACTTGTCATATGATCAGAAGCCCCTGAATTGATGATCCAAGGGCCGGCTTTTGCAAGAATAGAAAGTACTAAGGGTTTCATGAATAGGATTTCAGCAACTTAAGAAGCTTAAGCTGACTGTGCCATGGAACCGACAGGAATACTAGGTGATCAATTGGATTTCAGCAGCTTAAGAAGATGGTCTAACTGCTCCTTACTTCAGGAGAAGACTCGGCTTTCATTTGCAACGAGGGGGTTCTGCTCACTTGGCTTGTTTCCCTTGCCATTGGACGGAATCCTCACCTTGGCGAATTTCTCCAAGTCGCAACGTTAACTCGTACACTTGGGATTGATTCCCGAGGTCGGAATACATCTGTGACACATTATCCCACAGGTCTTAGGCGGTGGAGTAGCACATGTAATTGGCACCAATCTCCTCGGCCATGGAATTAACCAACTAGGTCATTACCATTGAATTTTCAGCATCCCAAATTGCATAAACCGGGTCCTTCACATCAAACTTCTTTGCATCTCCTATAATGTAGCCGATCTTACCCCTTCCTCTGATGTACATTCGGACTAACTGTGACCATTGGAGAAAGTTGTCTCCATTGAGTCGGAAGTGGTTATCTGTAGAGGGTGATTTTCAAATGGCTTTTCAACACTTTGGAGTTCAGGCCGCAATGACGATGACTGAGACTGAGTGGATTCGGACGTGGTTTCAGACATTGTCGGAGGAAAGAGCAGGTTCAAACCCTAGGATTCTTTCTCCGCTCTAATACCATAAAAACAGAGAATAGGTGTTTTTGAATGAAATTGAACTTCTCTACATTATGCTCTATTACACGGGAATATAAAGTTCCCCGCTTATGTACAAATAAGGTAACTAATCTACCTAATTAAAGAGAAATAAACAGCTAGTAAATATCTCCTAAAATCCCTCTTTGACAACCGAACGATACTATGACAGCCTATCTACTACATTATGACAGCCTATCGACATTCTATATACAGTAAATATTGATTACAATTATTTTAGGAATCTTCCAACGCCTATTGATTTTGTTTATGAGGACTGTGTGCTAAGCAGTAACGTTATGTTCGGCTAGTTGACATAAAAGCTTGCATGCATGTATGTAACAAAAAATACATATATTTATTTATATTTGATTCCATATTCCTTTGGAGGTTCTAGGTTTGGAATTAGACATATTATTGCAAAACCAAGTAATTGAGGGATTCTTTGCAAAATTAACTCGATAACTCAAAGATGGAACATCCCATAAAAACTTTTGGAAACTTATTTTGGTTTACTCCAAGATATAGCAATGAACAGAATGACGAGACTACCGTAATTTCTTTCTTTGCATTGCCAGCTGAAAGAAAGTTGTTATTTACCTGCATCAAAGAAATTGAGAAAAGAAAAGGGAAACCTTTATGGCATATGAAGTCACAAATTAGCAAATGAGACCAAACAATACATATCTATTATAAATTTCTGCAGCTCTGTAATCCGAAGGAAGACCAAAGGCGTTAAGAACAGGTTTAACTAGTGAAGATGGAACAAGATTCAATTCCAGGAAGATGGGAGATAAATAAAAGAAAGAAATAGGGGAGGAATGAGGAGCCTTAACAATATTTTACGTGTAAACAATGCAATTTTCACAGAATTCTATTTCAATTCACCCAACGAAACTTCAATAAGTAGGATCAGGCTAGCAAGGATGATGGTACAAAATTCGAACATGTATGTTTACTAGACTTACGAAGATAATAAATTTACAAGAGGGGGGTTTTAATTCTTAAAGAGCCGAATTACTTGATGATTTAGTGTATACTTACAGGATGAAAACGAATGCACATTTGTGAAGAAACTCCATATATTACTCGAATACAAAGACCTTTTGATATCTCCCATACTCGCAGAGTCTTATCCACTGACGATGATGCAATGTACTGATTGTTGGATGAGAAATCAAAGTCTGGAAATAAACAATAACTTCAAATTAACTTCTAATCTGTAGTGTGCCTCTGAAAGATTGTAGTAATTTCAGGCATCAACCTTGACGTACAACAGTAGGAAAGAAAAAGAGAAATGTAAGAGAATTAAAGAAAAAGAGAGAGTTTACAACTTGAGTTGACCTCGCAAATGTGTATACAAAACTCACGCCAATCTAACTTTGAATTCAGAGAGAGAAGAAGACAAACAAGAAGGAGACAATCCGAATATTCAATGCCATTAATCAAGCATTTAGTCTAAATAGCAATGACAATCTTTGGACCAATTAGGAAATTAAACTTATAACTACTTATTATCATATCGATCTTTCTCATAGTCTATTCATGTTTCTTATCAAACCTTTTATTGAGGTAATTTGATTAATTAAATTATGCCTCCATAAAATAAGAATCTGCTAAAAAATAAAATAAAATGAAACTGTAGTGACATGCCTAAAAGGGGACAGTAACAAGAGAACTATTCAATCCAGATCATATGCAAATCATTTAACCAGCAAATCATGTAATCACTGATGTCAAGTTTGCCCTTCAACACTAGTGGTTTCTTCTCAAGTCTTATCATTAGATTTTGAGCGGTAAGATGCTATGTTGTTTTGGAAGCTTAAATTGTTAGCCCGTTGAGAAGAAATCTACAAAAAGTATTTTTTTAATTTTTATTTTAATTTTTTTGTTGATAACCATGGCGCCCTAAGGCTTTGCACCAACTAATCCACGGGATCTATGCAAAGCACCCTCTCCACACAAATTATGTAAATGCCAGGCCTTCAGCCGGCGGGCATGGCCCCAAGGAATTGACAACACTCAATGAGAATCGGACCTTAGACCTAATGCTTCCTGAGGCACTAAGTCCAAGTGATTCACCACTGAGCCAACCCCTTGGGGTTATCCACAAAAGTTTATGAACAAAAAGGATCTTAGAAGCACAAACTTTAATACCTTGATCCCTTTTTTGTAGTAGCATTAGAGGGCAGCTAAGCGATGGGCACAATATTAGCCTTCATTGAAAACATTCAATTGACAAACTAACTTGAGATTCTATACAAAGAAAGTTAGCTTGAATTTTCTCCATTGGAAAGACGGGGATGAACTTTGGAGAAAATTCAAATTCTATTATTCGTGTTTTTATTCCATTTAATAATAGAAACTATCTACTCTGGCACCACATTTCTGCAGCAGTAAGATGGTGCTCGGTAAACTCAGGTCAAAATATGCCATCTATTTATCTGGATGAGTGTTTAAGCTTGTTCCAATCTAATGACCATTGATTGGTGTTGAAAAAATTAAGTGCTTTTAACACTAGAAAGCTACATACACCAGCCAAAAAGGAACAGAGATACATTGTCCTATGACACAGATGAGACAACAGAAGCAATACCAGTTAATCCAACCTGTAACATCTTTCGTATGCCCTTTCATATGCTGGATGATTGAAGGTGGGTCCGATACACTGCACACTGTCAACGTTCCATCTGATGCTCCATATGCAAGTAGATCAGAACTCATGTGACCAAACTTCAAAACCGTAACTGCAACAGAACTAATCAGGTTTCTTCTCACTTGAATTATACAGCAATGGAGCCAATATTTACACTTTAAGAAAAATTACCCGAGGCTTTGCTCTGATCAAAGATGCAGTGCATTCCTGCAAACGAGTATGGAGGTTCAACACCACGGAATCGTGGGCGATCATTATCACTAGCAGTTGAACTAAAACTATTTCTGCGACTTGAAGCTGGATTACCACTTTGCAGGTCCTGCAGTAAAGAAACCATGAACTTAATTTTAGATGGCACAAGAGAAAAAGAAGAAGAGAGTCCAGTATTGTGCAAACAAAGCCATCCTATAATTCACTAGAAACTCTACTTAATATGAATGCTCAAGTCCATAGACAATGTTCCAAACAAAGGTTTGAAAACCGTTAAGGTAAATAATTCAGATTCTATAAAAGAAGTTGCCATACCCTGGAAGAACTCCAGCTTTCCACATCAAACAACATGGATAGTGGACTTGGAGGTTGAACCCATCGCCCACTGATGCATCAAGCAGTAAATTATCCTGATGTCAGAATTATATGGAAACGTGATTTTAAAAGGCCACTTACAAGTTAAAAACTCGCACAAAGATTAAGCCTCTTAACAGTTTCTGAGCATTGGAAAAATATGATAGTACCAGAAAAGCTCAATAATTGATAAAAAGGCACAGAGACAAACAAATGAACAAACACATGACCAGTTCTGAGACATATTCTACCAGAGGAGAAATCAAAATGTACTTTTAAATGTTCCCAGTAGGTGTAGCTTAAATAAAAGTCCCAGGATGTGGAAAACCATCTTCACTGCGTAATATTCCTAACCATGACAAGTCATTTTCCTTTCTCAACCCCATAAAGAAGAAAACAAACATGGACATTTAATAATGATGATAATGATGACAATGATGATTTTCATCGATAAAATCATACAAACTACGAGTCTCCAAACAATAAAATCACAAAAACAATCTCTCTCCGAGTCCAATCTACCAACACCAATATAGCCACAACCTCAACACAGATAAACAGAATAAAAATTCTCGCTATCACCATGTAAATTGCAGAAGATAATTCTATGTAGTCATACTCTTTTTAAGTAAAATTGCTAGCAACCTGTTTCCGGGAGTGCTATTAACACTTGGTATTTGCATATTTTCCCAATTCCTTGGCCTGCAAATGTAATTATGATATGCCACATAACCTTTTCCATTGCATCGCCAATCCTTCACCACAAACCAGTATAGGAAGTCACTAAATTGAGCTATGGGAAAGAAAAATAACATAAATATTCAAGGAAAAACCAAGTCCTTGAACAAATCTACTGCTCAAAACATGCAAATTGACCAGGATTACATTATCAAAAAAAGGTCAATTGGTAACAGTAGTAACCATCTACAAATTTCAGAAGCCCATTATAACGTACTTCCCCTGTCTGGTCTCATGAATAAATATTCATATGCACATAAAGTGATAAGTGTTGAGAATGCAGAGGAAAAAGAAAAAGAGGAAGCCCTCTAAAACCCTTCCTCAAATCCCAAATTAAAAAAAAAGAAAAAGAAAAAGAAATTATCTTGTTGCCTCCATCATACAATCACTTATAAATGCATAATTGCATAAAGGATCTCTCCCATTTCGCTCGAAATGATCAAAACCGAGACTAACGAACCTAAGGGTCCAATTTCCTCCTAATTTCTTTCATCAACAAACAATCATAACAAGACCAAGACATCTCCAAGCAAATTTTCTACCTCACACTCAAACCACAGCTTGCTTATCCACTCTTCAAATCCCCAGAAACAATCAGATCATATCGATTTCCCTAGACTAATATTACAGAAATCCGAATCGACATTTCAATCATAGAGATTCAATAAGCAGCTAAAACCTACAAAACAGAAAACAAGCTCAAAACAAGAAGCACATACTCTCCGGCGAAAAACGCCGGACTCGGCCTTGCGATGAAGCAGGAGGCGACGAATTCCGACGTACTCAGGATCGGAATCGGAGCTCTTGGGCTGAAGCAAACAGCTGAACAATTCCGGATCTACATTCTTCCCCTTCTTCTCCTCCTCCACCACCACCTCTTGTGGACCATTCTTCTCGCTCATCTGCTCCGCCATTGTCGAAACGCTTCCTACAAATCCCTCATTCCGAGATCGCTTTCCTTACTCGAACGAGCAGAATTCTGCAGCAAATCAGATGTTCGTTTGAGATTGAGGTTGATGAATTTGCCGTTTCGCTTTGAATCGTGGAGCTTTTATGGAGTACGGTAAAGGTGATTACAGAAGTATGGAGGTGTCGGGAGTGTTTGGACGGAGAGAAAATCGTAGAAATGATTTAATCGGAATTTCTTTCGTTTTCCGCGATAGGAAAAATGACCTAGCGCCAAAATGCCAAAGCGGTGTTGGCAGTTGGAAACTACCAGACTCTTTTCTTGCGACAAATGAACATCTTGTAATAAAATTGTGCAAACGATATATGTCGTTTATAGTTAGACTGAAAACGACATCTAAGAGAATAGGAATATATCGTCTACCACAACTGCCAAACGACGCAAAACGGAATTGTCATTGTTTGCCCACTGGGAAAACGTCTTGTAGTTTTTTAAGTAAAAACGACAACAAAGAGAGACCTCAGAATGAGACGATAGAATTTTCCCCTATTTCTTTTTATTTATTTATTTATTTGCTTTCTTGAGCCATCAATGAATAAGTTGTAACCCCGTTCATTTCACCGATTCAAGTTTAGAATTCGAGTTTTACTACAGTAAAAAGCTCTCAGAAACAGTCATATTTAACTTTTTTACTACAGTAAAAAGCTCTCATATAAAGTCACATCTCAACTCGAATTAAAAATTCGAATCAGCGAACTAAACGGGAGACTTTTCATTTCTCGATTTATTTTCTCTTTTACTTTTTAATCCACGTGCTTTTTCTACAAAAAATGCTTAAAGGTATAAGAGATGTTAATAAGCACCACAACTAGGGCTGGCAATTTCGGACACGACACGATGAAACGATACGAAAACGATATGAGATAAATGGGTTTGGACCCACAATTATTAATTGGGTCATTAACGGGCTGACACGAATAACATGAAAATAAATGGGCTAGATTCATATCAGTCCGTTTAATACGGTTAACCCATTTAGTTATACGAGCTATTATTGGGCCGACACGGCTGTTTATTAAGCAAGTATATATATATATATATATATATATATATATTCCTTCGGTCCTTCCTCTCGCCCTACTTCTCTTTCACTCATTCTCTCACCCGCCGCTATCTCTTCTCCAAAGTGCTCCGCCGCCGCTTGCCCGCAAGGTCTCCAGACAGCTCCACCACCATTTCTTCTTCTTCTTCTTCTTCTTCTTCTTCTTCTTCTTCTTCTTCTTCTCTTGACTCTCTTGACTCTCTACAATATCCCGTCAAATTCGGCGTTGGGAAAGAAAAGGTCTTGCTCTTCTCATTTCTTCGCCAGATCAGCCTTTGTGAAGTTTTCTTCTTCTTTGTCTTTGTCAAATTCGGCCTTCGGGAAGTGAGATTCTCAACTCCGTTTCAGGTATTTCCATGCCAGATTCTCAGCTTAGGTTTTTTTCCTCATGTTCAAAAAATCCACTTCTGTGTAGATTTTTTATTTATGAACTTTACATGATTTCTACATCTAGCTGATGCTATCATAGGGTACTGTGGTTTGAGTGTTGATTGTTAGATTTAACGTCCAAGGGATTTAAACTGGTTTGAGTGCTTTTTTTATGGTTTGAGTGTCTAAACTTTACATGATTTCTAATCGCTGCATATTATACCCTTTTCCTTGTGTTGATCTTTATTGTTGAATTTTATCTCAATGACAAAAGATTGTGCAAAAGCTGGGAATATAGGACAAATTTTGCATTGCTTCTACTGTACTCTATAGTAATTGTTTCTGGTGTTTTGGTTCATCTGGGCATAGTATGAATGCCATTGAAGAAATTCAAAAATGGTAGTTTAGTTTCACTTGTGTAGTCTTAAACTTTCAATTACCATAAATTCAAAAATGGTTTTTGTTGCTTTGTTGATACATTTGGACCACTCTCTCTTGTTGCATAATAATGGTAAGTCGGTCAATATCATTGTAGAGGCTTATTGAGAGATATAGTTTGACAAATGTATGAAATTGAGGGAAGGTTTTGTGATTCTGAAATCTATAAGAGAAGCACTATTGAATTTGTTGGCAAGCACATTTCCTCGCATCATGATGTTGTTTTGTTGGTTTTGTGATTGAGTTCTGATTGATTCTTTATTTTTTCCCCATTTTTAGATGGATGATTTGCAAGATGGTGTTGAAGTAAATTTAAAGTCAAGCAGCGCTACTGCATCCGCCACTGCTACAAGTGATGCACTTATTGCATTGGAGTTGAAGGAGGATGTTGAGCTTGAAGCTAATTCCAAGAATCTGACAAACAAATCCAAATGCAAAAGGAAGCATACTTTTGTTGTCTGGAACCAGTTTGAAAAGCTTCCAATGGGTGCAAACCAGGAGCTAAAAGCCAAATGCAAGGAGAGTGGTGTGGTGTATTTGGCTAATAGCAAGAATGGGACTGGAAGCATGCGATGTCACATGCAATCATGTGTACGTAGAGACACATGTGACATAGGCCAACTATTGATATCACAAGACAAAAGGACTCTAGCATTGAGTGCAAAGAGGTTTGATCTTTAACACTTTCGTGAATTGATAACAACAACAATCATTTTGCATGACCTTCCATTCTCCTTTGTTTGAATTTTGCATCCTGAGATAACTTTGGTAACTAGAAATACTTTAAAGGCAAATGTCCAAAAAAATGTTTTCTCGGGAAAAAGCAAGAATAAAATCTATGTTGGATTTTAGCCTTGCTAGAATTGTTTGACATCTGACTTGTGGACTTCCATAGTTACAGATGGATATTTAACATTGATTGCCTAAGTTATTGATAAAGATTAGGTATTGTAGAAGAGGATTTTGAATTTTTACTTCATGCCACCACCACATACTAGTATTGCATTGTTTGAAAAACTTTATGCATTATTGTGTGAGTGGGGAATTGAATACAAGGTTTTCACTCTTACTTTGGACAATGCCTATACTAATGATGTGTCTGTTGATCTGTTGAAAAATCAGTTGATTGAAAAGAAAATGCACTTATTTCTGAACGTTCTTTTTTTCATATTCGTTGTTGTGCCCATGTTTTGAACGTTGTAGTGCAAGAGGAGTTGAAAGATATTGATACAATGGTTAAAAAGATTCGTGAGAGTGTGAAATATGTAAGAGGGTCCCAAATTAGAAAGAAGAAGTGTTTAGAATGTGTAAATCTTATGGGTCTTGATTCTAAGAGAGGTTTGAGGCAAGATGTACCTATAAGATGGAACTCCACATTCCTCATGCTTGACAATGTCTTGTATTATCGACGAGCATTTTGTCATTTAGAATTGAGTCATTCTAATTACAAGGACTGTCCTGATCCATATGAATGGGAAAAGGCCGAGAAAATTTGTGAATTTTTGAAACCCTTTTATAATATCACTTGTGTTTTTTCTGGAGCTAAATACCCCACTGTAAACTTGTACTTTCCAACTGTGTACACATGTTATTTGTCATTGAAGTCATCCGAGAGAAGTGAAGATGCATATTTGTCTGTTATGGCAAAAGAAATGCTTACCAAGTTTGAGAACTACTAGAAAGATTTCAGTTTGATATTGGCAATCACAATAGTGCTTGATCCTCACTACAAGTTGAATTTTGTAGATTATGCTTATGGCAATGTTTATGGAATGAAAGGGTCATCTCAAGTTTTAGAAGTTAAGAGAAATTTGGACCTGTTGTTTGTTGAATACTCTAAGGGCAAGGTTTCTACAACAAATGTTGTGACTTCACTTCCTACTCCTATTGCTAAGAACCCAGCACAAAAGTTTTTACAGAGGCAAACCAAAGTATTGAAGGTAATAGTTAGTTTATGAATGTTGTTAGCATTCATGGTAAATATTTATATATTGATTTTGTTAATTTAACATTCATTGTTCAATATTAATTGTTCTTTATTTGTCTTTTTCATCTTGTTTTATATCTTTGTGATTGTAGGAGTTCAACAACTTTGAAAGCCAAGAGCAAACTGGTATGCAGAAATCAGAATTAGAGGTTTATTTGAATGAGCCAAGAGTACAAGGGAGTGTTAAATTGGATGTTCTTGAATTTTAGAAAGGAAACCAATTTCGCTATCCGGAACTTTCTTGCATGACTTGTAATATCCTAAGTATCCCAATATCTACTGTAGCATATGAATATGCATTTAGTGTTGGAGGACGAGTATTGGATCAATATAGGAGTTCACTTAAACCTGTCGTAGTTAAGGCATTGGTTTGTACTAGGGATTGGCTATTTGGAGATAAAGGTTTTTTTTTTTTGTTTATTTATTGTATTAGCTTATGTTATCTTAAGTATTAACTATATAACTTATCTATTATGTGTAGAAAACAACAAATCAATTCGTGAAGCTATGGATGAAATTACTGAAGATGTTTTTACGTTGGATATTAATGAGCTAACTTCTGGTTCATCTCAAAATTCTCACAACCTCAACACCTCAAATGCAATGGAAGATAACATAAATTTCCTTGTGGCATGCCCATGCTATAAATTTCCTTTCATTAATAAAATGTTTTCTTTTTCTATGAATACATTAAAGCAATTGGAAACTAATTTTGATTTTTGGAGCGTCGTTGCGCATTCAACCTCAAAGAAGATATTTTCCTATATATATATATATATATATATGTTTGGTATTTAGATATTTTTATATGTGTTGGTTATTATGGAGAATTGGAGGATTTATGTTTTTCTTATTATATGCTCGCATGATTTTAACTATAAGTGATATTAAGTAGTCAATTAATATTAGTTTTGAATACAATATAAAATTCCAGTATTTTTGTTAATTGGGTCATAAATAGGTCATAAACGTGTTTTTTTTTTCGTATCGACCCATCACGGCCCCTTTAGTAATCGTGTTCCCGTGTCGTGTCGTGTTAACCATGTTATTAGTAGTTCGTGTTTAGGTTTCTGACACGTTTATTAATCGTGTCGTGTTCGTGTTTACTATAATCGTGTCGTGCTTGTCGGCCCAAACACGACACGTAAACACAAATTGTCAACCCTAACCACAACAAATAAAATGTGAGCCTCAATAATGAACTCATATTGTAGGACTAACTTTTTGTTAGTGTGTGGTGTTTTTATAAGGTTATACTTTCTAACTCATGGCATTTTAGACTTGGAAATAGTAGTGAAAAATCAAAAATAATTAACGCTAAGCATAAACAAACTTACAAGCAAAAAAAAAAAATGTTAGAGATCTCAATTTTTATTCTAAGTGTTTGAGATCAATTGATATGCTATATATAAGTTGCATGCTCTTATTGATAGGCGGTAAAAAATTAATCACAACAATTAATATAAAAACAATTATATCTATTAATAAACTAATGACAACTCATCACCATATGAATTGACAAAAAAAAAAAAAAAGACAAAAGCTAGGACCCCTAACACTATTTTATTAGAAAACTCTCAATCACTTTTTCATTGCAAGCAAACGCATTACATGACACATATCAAATTAAAGCTTAAAGCTTAAAGATATGATCTTAAGACGTTACAAAACCATTGTACAAGGCTACAACAGTAATCAAACAGAAAAAGGCAGACCACAAAGGGCTGAGGAAAAGATTGAAAATCTTATCGATAAAAAATTTTAAAATGTTTGTGCTATTATATTGATGAAAATACAAATGTTTATGTTATTTTCACACATTTATTTTCTCATTCATTCATCATTGGCTACTTGTGGTGGAATCATCAACTTGATGCCAGTGTCTGTTGGAAAACCACATGGAATCAGCTTCCACCGCGTTTCCGTCTTGGTTCCGGTGCCAACCGTAGTACGCATGGGTTCGGTTTTTGATGTCGAAAATGGCGTGACCAAAACTGGCCTCACGGTACGCTGAGTATGCTGGCTGTGGCTCTGTCATGCTGCAGAAACAAAATAAAGACATGCAAGTGCTTAATAGTGTCACAAAGTAGAGCAAAAATTTCAGCAGAAAAGATCAATGTTATTATAGAAAAAATGATCTTATGATCTTCTCACTTGGTTGCTAAGCCTTCAAGATTTCCTCCGTCTCCAATGGTTATGTACACAGGTGCAGATTGATCTTTCACAGGAGAGCAAATTCCATTTACGACATTATAAGCTATGTTGGACACACGTTCCTGTGGTTATTATGCACAAGCATCAAATACCGAATTTAGGAACTTCGTATGACAAAAAACCGTTGCAAGTGAGGCACTAACACTAGTGCAAAACTTTTCTTGGTCCCTTTAAGATCTACTCTATTATAACCAAATTTTCATTCTTTTAGTTAAAATCGAGATGTGGAGAAATTACAGAGCGTTCGTAAGCGTGGACATGACCAGCGAATACCACATCCACTTTGTATATCACAAACCATTCCTCATACATGACTCTCATGGTTTCTCCTTCCATGTAGTGGTAGTTGTAGCTGTTATACCATGGAGAATGCATTAGAACTATCAACCATGGCGTCTCGCTCCTGTTAACCTTAGGTAGCTCATCTTTGAGCCATCTGTACTGTGGTGTGTATTTGCCTACAAGAATACAGAATCCAAAAATATTGTTAACCAAGTCAGGAATTGACTCGATCTTCCATTGCCATGAAAGGTTTTTTTATTACTTTTTTTATGTCTTCTGAATGATTCATAAGAAAATTCCATCACTCGTGGGGTGTTATACACTGATCTCAAATCAATTCCACCACTGCCTTAATCCAAATAGTATTAGAACAGTTCAGATTATATCATTGATTTTTCAAGTAGCTATTGTCAAGTACTTGTAAGTGTTTTTTATTCTATGAAAATAAAAGTTAATCAAAACAACTTAATGAGGCATCCGCGGTTACTAATCTTCCAATCACATTGTCCCAGTTGAACTGCAACAGTTTGTAGTAATGATTTATCTAAACTCTACTTTTGTGAACACAATATATATATATATATATATATTTATAATATATATTTACTGAAAAATATATTCTTACCATATGCAGAATATGAAGCCAATACAATGATGTGAGCAGAAGCCCTCTTGATTGAGTACCAGAAAGGAGCTGTACTCCCTGATGCTTTATAAGGCATGTGATACCGCTTAGTATAAGGCTTGAATGGTTTAGTTTCTCCCTGCAAAAACAAAAAAGTAACGAATCTGGTTCCAAAAACTCTCCATTCTTTGTGTTAAACTTTGTTAGGAATTTGAAAATGACAAAAGGAAATTTTAAATCAACAATACAAGCATCATGTAGATATTAGATTCCAAGTTCATTTCAAAATCACACTTGCAACTTTCCCATGACATAGGACAGTGAAAAATAGCTTAGTATAGAACAACAATATCATGTGATTTTAAGATTCCTCAAGAAGTAAAAGATGTTAGCACAAACTGCAGAATCAATTTTGGAAGTTAATACAGAAATGACAGCTTCTAAGAACATAAAATTCGGATAACTATGGAGATGTATGCTAAGGTCCTCACAATTTCAGGAGCAAAATCGATTTCATGATTTCCCGCAGTCCATATCCACGGTTGATAAGCAGTGCTTCTCTCCACAAATCTTCCCCATGCATCCCATCTGGCATTATCATGGTTCGGATAAGTATCTGCGTAAGACAAATCCCCAACAAAAAGTACCGTTTGCCCCTTCTGCAGATTTGATTCGTAATGAGTGAGTGTCCTATTTGAATCGAAGCTCTGACCAAGATCCCCTGCATATGAGAACCAATGTTAAGATGCGCAATTCTCACATGTAGACACCGAACAAGTAGGCCAAAAAAATCATTCAAACAAAGAAGCAATCCTACATTTTTAAGTCTTCTGGTAGTAAGGAAATAACTAAGTTTAGCCTATCCAAAATGACAAACTTACAAAGAGAAAAAGAAACTCATGTATCCAATTGGTGAAGATTTTATTAATCATGGATATATCTGAATCCTAATGCTATAGCTAATTGCTACCTCAATTTTTCAGTACCAATTACCTATGAGACCAAATGTGTAAGGGACATCAGGGCCAACTTCTGGGGGAGTTGTGAACCAGAATTTCCTCTCAGTATGACCAACTCCAACCACATAGTAATATTTGGTATTGAACTGCACAAAAAGAAATAAAATAATAATTACTAGAAATAAAATAACCAAAATCAAATTTCATTATTGTTTGAATGTGTTTCACCCAGGGATTCTTCAGTTCCCTAATTTTACTAATATTGGGGACTTAGATTTTGAGGATGAGGTAAGAGAGAAATACAGAAAGTCTGAGAGGCGTGCGGTAATCTTCTGCTTCGTTATAGTGAAATTCTATATCAATTGAAAGTGAGCGTAGTCTCAAGATAGATCATTACAAATCATGTGTGTACTTTTTTGTCTTTCATTTGTATTTGTTGCTTTCATAAATAAAGGATTGGGGCGCTTAAGCCTGTTTGTTTCGTGAGTTAAAACTACAGTTCAAACCTTTTTGCTTCTCTTGCGATAAATTCTATTCAAAACTGTGAACCAAACACGCCTTTATAATCCGCAAAGCAATTCAAACCAAATTTCAGAACATAACATCACAATAGCAGAAGAGTTAAGAACCTAGCATATGCAATATCTATGCAATATCATTATATATATGTATATGTGTGAGTATTTACCTCCAAATTTCTGATGGTGCAATGATGAATATAACCAGAAGTGTAGTTGTAGAACTTATAGGTAGTGAATTTTCCCTCAGCCACCTTCTTTTGCTTTCTATGCCATTCACTCCAGTAAAGCACTTTACTTGAACCCGGTTCTTCCACAGTCACCCATGACACAATCACTGCTTTTCCCACTTGGTCTCCTTGTGTGATATGAACCTTAAATTCAACAACAAAAAAAAAAAAAAAAAAAAAAAAAAAACCATTAAAGCCATAACTACTAAAAATCCAAATTTGACCAAAAAAAGGTATTTTAAGGAACATATTTTTCATTTTATGTACCTGTTGAGGAGCATTATAACCATGAGGAACTTGGAAAACGTCACTGTCGAGAGGCATATCATTGGTTTTCTCAACTTTTCTAACGAAAGTGCTTGTTTTGCCTCCATTGCAAAAAACTGCAATATTCAGAAGAAGAACCAAACCCAGTAGAAAAACTACAAAAGAAGATGAACCAAAGAGACCCATTTTGATCTTATCATAGAAAAACCTGCATTTAGAAAAGATTATTTATAATTTGTGTCAAGTTTTGTTGGGCATAAAATGTGGGGAATATTCAAAGCTATAAAGGAATATACAGATTAAATGTCAAAGAGTTGAATTCTAAATTGTTATGGGTTTCCCTTGGATTTCTCTGACAGTTTGTTATCTTCTGTGAATTAAAAAGAAAAAAAAAATTTTGGCGAAAAAGTTGACTTTGTAGTCATATCATTGGAAATCGTGAAATGAACGTGTGGTCATGTGTGAACAAAAGCCAGCATAATGATTTCGTATCTTACCACATTTAATAAAAATAAAAATAAAAAACATTAATATGCAAAATATAATTATTGAAAAGTGTAAAAAAAAAAAATTTTGTTTGTCTAAAGATTGGCCGGAGACATTTAGTTTATTGATTAAAATAATTTTTTATTTATGTACATTTTTTGTGAAAGTAAACTTGTATTGTGCTGTTATTTTTTTGTTTTTGTTTGAATACAAGTTTCCTTTAAAAAAAAAAAGATGCAATGTTTTTCTATTAAATACTTAACAAAAATGTTAGTTTTTGTTAGTAAAATATATTATGGAAATTGTAGCATGGCAAGAATGGAATTAAAATAGGGTTGTCTCTTAAATTTGATTAAATTGACCGGTTGTCAGTTGTCTTATGAATTTTTATTTATTACGAATTATTTTATGATTTTAAAATAATTTGTAATTTAAAAGAAACCCCTTCGTAAATTTGAATAATTGGCTATATCGTAATTTAAAATTACAATTTATTTCATTCAAACGAGTTTAAGTAATGTGTACAAAAGTTTTTTTATTTTTTTTTATTTTAATCGTTGTCATCGATTCAGGGTATTTTGCTATTCTTTGTTAAATTTAAAAGTAATTTTTTGAAATTAAGAGTTTTGACGAATAATTTGTTAATTGTGAAAAGTTCTTTTGTGTCGGATACTTATATGAAATTATTATGAATTTGAGATATCTTGCGTAGTATATAAAAAAAAATGAAATATGAAACGACATCTACGACCTACAAATTAAATCTATAAAATGTGATCAATAAAATAATAATAATAATAATAATAATAAGCAATGATGAAAAAAGTGTTAGTGAAAAGGTGTAAAGTCCATTATTTAAAACATTGAGAAGTTGAAAAAGGATTGGCTCTCGTGCGAGATTCGGATTTCGGAACTGTTGGATAGAAATAAAGTTGTCCCACTTTAAGCGTTACTCAATGGAGTTTACTACCTTTAGCATATGCCATATAGATACAGGGACAAAAGGAGGAAAATAACATAATTACTAAATTATAATATATTTTTTAAAAATAGTAAATAATAACATAATTTAATATTTAATTTTAAACATTATTAAAACTTAAAAATATTTTTAAATTTCATTTTCTACTTCACTCTTCTCTATAAATATCTATTTTTAAAAAATAGTAAATTATATAATATTTTTTAAAATAGGTAGATTATAATCAAGTTCAGTAATCCACCATGGTCGAGACAGACGACTGGCAGCCAACTTCGGCGATCAGCTTTGGCAACCAGCGACCGGTACTGTTTTCCGGTGACTATTTTCTTATGACCGTTTAACACTGTATTTATCGGTAAATGCCGTATTTACCATTTAATACCGTATTTACTAATAAATATCATATTTACCCGCGAAGCCGACCACCAATTTCAGCGACCGTTTAACGCTGTATTTACAGGTAAATACCGTATTTTACAGGTAAATACTATATTTACCAATAAATAATGTATTTACTAGTAAATATCATATTTACTAAACGAGTTATTATTTTAGAACGAATAACGGGAATATGTTATAGTTTACTAAGTTTAAAAAAAAATGATATTCACTTCAAAAGATGGTATAAAATATGCTATTCTATGCATTTTCCCATAGATATATAGATATAGGTGATACCCAAAATCATCACATGTCATTTTTCGACATTGTCGCTTTTTAATCGTCAATAAAAAGACTTTGATATTCTTTTGTTATGAAATGTGATGAAGGTCCGTTTAAATTGGCTTCAAAAAACTGTTTTTGACTTATTTAATTCAAAAGTCGTTTTAAACCTGTTTTGATGGACAGCCTTAAAATGTTTTTAACTTTTTAAGTACTTTTAGAACAAATCATCTCCTTAGTGCTTATGAAAAAAGTGTTTATGAAATGTTTTTTTATTTATATTTTTAACCTTTTATTTGTGAACAACAAATTAAATATTTCATCCATGTCCTTTTATTACATTATTTTTTATAATAATAAGTGCTTTTGACTTTTGCCCCAAACAAGTTCAAAAACTCTTCCTAGATATAAAAGCACTTTTTTAGGCACTATCGAAATACTAATTAAAAAATCCTAACTTATGCTTATCTTCTTTTGGTACTTAAAAGTACAAGCACAAGCTATCCCAAACAGGCCTGAAGTGAATGGCGAGATTACTAAATTCTACTGAGGTTAAGAAATTCAATTATAAAGGATTATTTATTGAGGTGCTTACCAACATTTCAAAATAACAATATGTAACACCCCGAAGAATTAAATAGGATTAGTTGAGGTAATTGAGATTTATTAGTGTGCCTAATCTGATTTAATTAATTGATTATCATTTATTAAATGTTTCTGACGAGTAATTTAAATAATTTCAAGGTCTTTAAATATTCTCAGTATTTACATTTTTATCAAGAAGTGTGTATGGGTACATTTCTGGACTGCCTTTTAAATTTTTGTGACACCTGTCCATTTTCTTTTTTTTTCTTTTTCCATTTTCCTTTTCTTTTTCCTTCCTTTCCTTTCTTTCCTTCCTATGCATACTCTCTCTCTCTCACTCTCTCATCCTCTCACTCTCACTCCCTCTCTTCCATTTTCTCTCAAATCAACTAGATTTCGAACCAAAGGAAGATTTCAAGAAGTTTTCAATGCTAAGAGAAGGATTCGAAGTAAGATTTTTGAAAAACTTCTCTTGAAACTCAGATTTTCATATTTAAAAACTTATTTTTAGTTGAAATGGATTTTGAGTAAAATTATGGTAGAAATTAGAGATCTTAGGTTCTTTCGACTTGATTTAGTACTTAGAACCCGGATCTAGTGGTTTTCCTTTGAAATATTTTGATTTGAGACTCGAATTTGTAGGTTTTGTGTTGATTTTCTACGGATCGGCCCTTCTGGCCATCCTGCCCTGATTCCACCGGTCGACATGTGCAGTCGACCGGTCTGCACTATATCAGGTCGACCTGTGCGGTCGACTGAATTGCACACCACCGGTGGTGTTGCACTGCTCTGTCACCGGTCAACCGGTGTACACTAGATTTGATCCTGTTTTGTTGAAAAACCCTGTTTTGACCTCGGTTTTTTAGGATGACCCAAATTAGCTTCATTTGGGGACCTAGAATGAGTGGATTAGCATCTTTAATCCATGTTTTGAGATTGAAAACCCTTGGAATGATGATTTGAAACATGAAATGGTTTGTGAAACCGGTAATTGAATTATGGCACACTAATAGGAAATCCAATGGTATAATTGAGATTGAAATTGCTTTAGGAATGTGAATTGGATCATAAAGCGTAGTTTTGTATCAGTGCTAGCTGAGGACTCGGATTGAGGGGCTTGAGTAAGCGAAATCCGGAATAGAGTAACGCTAGCCACATGTTTGATATTTACGAGGTAGGATTTCTTACCCCTTTCTTTGTGAGCCTGTTTTCAAAAGGATTTTGGCCTTGTAAATGTTTTAAAGAAATGGCATGTTTGCGAAAGAAAAATACTTTGACCCCCATGGCTTGTGTAGATTCTGGGGAGTATAATGAATTGTTTCATAAAGTTTAATGAAAGATTTCTTAAGACAAGAGATCTTGTGAATCGGTAAAACAGCTGATGACCTAGATAGGATGTGGAGAGTGCATCCTTAGGGGCAGGACCCGAAACCCGGCGCTGGGGTCTTATGGCTTATGCACTTGGTTGTGTAAGTAATTTATCATAGTATAAATTACTCGCTGATGCCTGTAATATGGAGATTTTCAGTTATATTTCCTTTGAGAAAAAGGATGTGAGGTTCCAGGTGTTGTGTTGGAACTGAATGTCTTATTTATTTATTTATTTACTTGCTCACTCATTTATTTACTTATTTATAAAGTTATTTCAAAATATATCCTACTGGGCATTTCGCTCGCGTTTTATTGTTTTATAAATGTTAAACCCCTCCCAGGCGATTCTAAAAGCAATGCAGAGTAGCTGAGTTGCTACCAACTGATTTGGTGAGGATTGTAATCATCATCCTAGTGTACGAATGTAAGAATTTGTAAATTCTGTAAACTCTGATATTTGGAATTTTTAGACTGTGGTTTATGTCTGTAATGTTATTTACATGTCATGTATGTATGATGCTGAAATCCGGTGGATAGCTCCTGTGGGTGTAGCCCTGAACAGTGTTAGAGGCTTGAGTTTTAGTGTCTCCTTTGGAATGTATAATTTAATTTTCACTAAATAGTGGGGCTCGTTTGGGAATTTCCTTAATATTTTATTCTTAATCATGTTTAACTCATAATTGAGCCTCCACGTGACCAACCCCTGCCCCGGGGCGTGACAGAGTGGTATCAGAGCCCTAGGTTTAGGAACCATAGGATTGTACATACATGTGTGACATCAGGAATCTACTAAACAGTCTAGTTTCTTTTCAGTTAAAGAAGATGCCACTACGTCGTAGATCTGTTAACCAACAAGCACCACAGAACCAGGAGTTCATGGATGCCATGTATGCCGTTTTTCAAGGCATGGACACTCGAGCTCAGAATGAGCAACCGGCTGAGGACATGAAGCAGAGTTACTTCCGTGAGTTTAGGCGTGCACTTATCCCCACATTCAATAGTGAGGGAGGACCTCAGGAAGTGGAGTACTGGTTTAACTCCATAGTTAAACACTTGAACACTATGGGAGTGCCGGAGGAATATTGGATAGAATTCGCCGTGTATAAGATGAAGGGCCAAACAAGCAACTGGTGGAAGCAAGTAAGAAGAAAACTTGACGTTGCGGGAATGACTTGGAAACAATTTGAAGTTATCTTCAAGAACAATACTTCCCTCAGAGCTATAGGGATGAGAAGGCAATGGAGTTTATGACCTTGCAACATGGCGATATGTCGATAAGGGAATACGAGGCTAAGTTTAACGACTTGTCCTGCTTCGCGCCATCTCTGGTGGAGTTTGAGCATTTGAAATGCTTGAAATTTGAGAAAGGTCTTAAGAATTCTATAAGGAGACCCTTAGTGGCTCTAAGGATCTGAAATTTCTAAGACCTGGTAGCTGCTACTACAAGCGTGGAACAAGATAACTTGGCCTATCAGGTGGGCCACAACAGAGTGGTAGAAGAAACCGTAATCAGGGACAAATTAGCAGGGAAATGATCAGTGGTGGCAGTAGTTCCTCAAGAAGTGACAGAAGTGGCCCCTACAGCCCCAAGTGTCATTATTGTGGGCAAGTTGGCCACATTAGAAGGAACTATCCAAATCAAAATTAGCCGCCGACTCAGCAATCTCAGAGTGAAGCTTCTTACGGTTAAGGAATACCACCGCAGTTTGTGCCGCCTTATCAGCCACAGCTGCCAATGCCAATGCCATACCCTCATGTGCCAACCTACCTTCCGCCTCAATATCCACAGTTTTGGCCTCAAGCGCCGGGACCGGTGCAGATACCTCTGCCACAACAATATAGGCCAGGGACCTAAAGGCCTAATATTGGTGATAAAGGAAAGGGGAAAGTGCAGGGACAAGCGTATGCCCTGACAGGAGGAAGTTCTGGAGGACATGTTAGTAACACGGTGGTTGAGGGTATGATCCTCATCTCTCACTCTCTAGCACATGTATTGTTTGATACGGGTGCTACCCAATCTTTCATATCAAGTACTTTTGTACGAACTTTGAAACTGAAGTCTGAGAGCTTAGAAACCTCGATGATGTTGAACTCCCCACTGAGATGTGTGGAGGTACTTAGCCTGTGTAGATCGTGTGAAATCACGATTGGAGGTGAACGATTGAGAGCTGACCTGATAATCCTTCTGATAAGTCTGTTTGACGTGGTACTTGGAATGCATTGGTTAGCAAACTACGGTGCGATTGTTGATTGCTACCGTAGAATAGTGACTTTGACGACTAAGTCTGGAGCAGTAATTACCTATCAATCGGATATGAACCCAGTCCTAGAAGAACGACTATTGCAATATAGCATTGGGGGACGGAGAAACCTGGCATGCTTTTCTTTCCTTCTTGCATTAGAAGGTGAACCAAAGGTAACATGAGATAATGCGGGAATTCATGTGGTGGATGAATTCGCATACATATTTCATGATGAGTTACCCGGTTTACCGCCGGATCAGAAAATTGAATTCGGCATTGACTTGATTCCGAGAACTGCTCCAATTTTCATTCCTCCTTACCGAATGACACCTGCAGAAATGAGATAATTAAGCAAACAGCTCAGAGAACTAGCGAAAAAGGGGTACATAAGGAATAACACTTCCCCTTAGGGTGCACCTGTATTATTTGTGAAGAAGCACGGCGGATCAAAAAAAGTATTTTAAAAAAGGATATTATGAAAAAAATAAAAGAAAATGTCAAAGAATAGTAGACAAAAAAAGACGACAAGCAAAAAAAATAAAAGTAAAAAAGACAATAGGCAAAACAAAAGAAGAAAAACTTTAAAAAAAATTAAAAAAGAAAGAGGAAAAGTCAAAAAAGAAATAAGAAATAAGAAATAAGAGACTAACGCGTGGCCTCAGTCAAGTTTAATTGGTTGTTTTTATATTTTTATATTGTTAGATGCGATAGTCATTAAAAAATTAAACTATAAAAGACTACTTAGTAAAATAAAAAATATATAAAAATAAAAGAAAATTAGAAATGAACAAAACACCAGTAAAAAATAATCTGTAGAAAAACATTCATAAAATAAAAAATAAATAAAAGAATAAAAGATTTTTAAAAAATAAAAATAAAATAAAGATACAAAACGTAAAAAAGGGCAAAAAAAAAAAGAGGTGCTGTCACATGGTGGCCTAAAAAGTGCTCTGTGGAAGCATTATAGAAAAAACATGTGTAAAGATAAATTTTGATATAATAAGAATTACATTTACACAAAAAAAATAATTAGGTATGGATAATTTTAACCATTGATAGAAAAAAAAATATGAACTCTCAAAAGAAATTAGTGTCACTAGAGTAAAGTAAGAAAACATTTATATTTAAAAAACATTTAAAAAATTAAATGTAAGGAATTATTTTCAAAAGAGTAAAATGAGGAAAAAATATTAAAAAAAACACATGTAAAAAATTAAACTGTATAAAAGCATCCACAAAATAAAAAAAAAAAGTAAAACAATTAAAAGATAAAAAAATAAAGACGGGAAAGGGAAAAAAAGAAAAAAAAAAAAAAAGGGAAGAGAATAGGTTGCGTAACAGCCTTAGGAAAGAGTACTATAACAAGAGTTTTAGCTTTTTATGTGTTGTTAGAGTTAGATATATGTATTGTTAGATCTTAGGTTTGATTAGATTAGATTATTAGATATGTATAGATAGATAAAGATCAAAGATAACTTTTAATATGATAGAAATTATAAAAAAAACAAGTAAATAAGGTAATTATTTGAAGAAACTATTTTAAGCGTTGACATAAAAAAAAAAAAAAAAAAAAAAAAAAAAAAGGAAAAAAAA
>NW_010366164.1:181090-193709 GCF_000414095.1 Morus notabilis
GTTGACAAAAAAAAAAAAAAAAAAAAAAAAAAAAAAAACGTGAAAGAAATTACTTTAATAGAAGCAAAATAAGAAAAAAAAAATTAAAAATACAAGTAAAAAATTAAACGGTAAGAAATTATTTTCATAGGAGTAAAGTGAAAAAAAATATATTTAAAAAAACACACACACACGTAAAAGATGAAACTGTAAAAATCATATACAAAATAAAAAAAGGTTTTTTTGGGTATGGTTTTCCTACTGAAAGGGTCAATTTTTGATCCTTAAATCTTATCAAAATCACATACTAATTTCTAATACATATCTTACAATTGAAAATAAAAAACTATCAGTATTTTATTTATTTTTTTATTTTTTTGTGTTCTATTAGAAAAGTTCTATAAAAAATGAAAAATTTATAAAAGATAAAAATATAAAAAGTAAAGAAGGGAAAAAAAGAAAAAGAATTGGAAGAGAATAGGCTGGCACGTGGCAACCTTAAAAAAGAGTATTGTAGCAAGAGCTTTAAATGACAGTCTTAGAAAAGAGTACTGAAGCTTTGGCTTTTTAACGTGTATTGTTAGATATAGGGGTGTGCAAACTAACCAAATTATTTATTTTTGGTGAAATGTAAATCAAATTAATTATAAATTAGTTTAGAGATTTTTAAACCAAATTAAACTAATTAAGGGATTTAATTCATTCCAAAATCAAACTGATTGTAATTGGTTTAATTTGATTTTTTTAATTAGTTTGAACTAATATTTTACAACATCTTCTCAAGTCTCAACCATAACTTGTACTAATATTTTGTGTGCTCTTTTATCTCTTTTCTCTTTCTTTTAAAGACAAAATGAAGTCAAAGCAATTCAATTATATATATATTTATATAATATTAGTTGTGATTTATGCTTAGATATAATATTTAACTTTTTTAAATATATGAAAGAAAACGAATATAGGTAAGTCAGAGACACTTATTATTACAAATGTTATATTCACGTTAATAAAGAGGCAATACTTTAGAGAGAATTACGATGAAAGCCTAGAGGAGTGGAGAATGAGAGGAGAGGAGAGGAGAGGAGAGGAGAGGAGCGGAGAGAGCTTGAGGGTAGACCATAAAGACAGTGTTAATACTGTATATACAGGTTGTGGTAGAAAATTTTAGGATTATAATCATTTAATTTTAAAATAAACGAGTTTCTAAATACAAATAAGTTATAGATACATGAAATATATATAATTTAAAAAATATATATAGATAAAAATGGGCTTGGTTTCTTTTTTTTAATGGTAAAACTACAAACTAAATCAATTTAATTATTTAAAAAAAATTAAATTAAACTAAATTGATTATTAATTGGTTTAGTTTTGTTTTCTTTTAATTTAGTTTAATTTATTTGGTTTGAATGGTTTGTTGGACGCCTCTAATTAGATACTTATTTTTTCACGGATAATTTTCTTAATTGCCACAAAAGATTATTTTTCAGTAATTATTTTTTTTCTTCTATGGATGGGGAAGGTCATGGTCAGCGAATATGGACATGTTAAGGCGAGAAACCTAGGGGCTCCCACCACCCACATTATTTATCAATCATGCAAACCCCAGTTTTACTCTCTCTTGTTTTTTTTCATCTTTTTCTTTTGTTGTTGTTGTTTTTTCTTTTTCTTTTTTTTTTTTTTTTTTGGTCGCTATCATCTCCTCCTCCTTCCCAACATCATCATCATTATTATTACAAAAAAAAAATCTAAAAATCTATGATAAGAGATGTAATTTTTGGTACGAATTTATAAGCCATCATATCATTACTATTATAATAAAAAATCTCCTATTTTATTATAATAAAAAATCTCCTATCTTATTATAATAAAAAATCTACGATAAGAGATGTATTTTTTCCTTACGAATTTATAAGCCATTAGATTAAAACTCAAAATACACATGATTAAACAATTAAAAACCTCTTCCTTCCCTCTTCTTCCCTCCCCCCTTTTCCTACCTGCGAGTAACTCTTCCAAATTGCATCGTCCTATTTCAAACCCATATCCACAGCATCTTCCCAATCTCTATAACTAAATTAATTACAAAGTAAGGCATTCTAGAGTTAAAGTCAACGGCTAAACCCATAACTGAAAGAAACACACATAAGTTTGTCCCCAAAAAAAAAAAAAAAAAAAAAAAAAAAAAAAAAATTTTTCCCCAAAAAAAAAAAAAAAAAAAAAAAAAAAAGTAGCAAATTCTAGCATCGTCTTCTTACAAATTTGTAGCATGGTGGCGGTTGGGCATATCTTTGAATCTGCAATCAACACGGCTTAGCGGTGGGGTGGTTACAACTAAATAGAAAATTAAAAATAAAAAAATTAGAAGAAGTAATAATTAAGAAAACGACAATGAATAACTAAAACAATTTTCCTTTTTCAAAAACAAAAAATATATATATATATATATCGTAGATCCCATCAACGGTCAAAAGAAACGCCGGCCACGCTCCCTCAATCTTATTAAGAAAGGTCAAAGGTCATCGTTTTCGTTGAAACGCACGTTTTGGTTGTTTTTTCTTTTTTGACTTTTTTTCTTCTCTTTGTTTTTTATGTTTTTTTATTCCATCTTCTCTTTTTTACTTGACCCCGTTCATTTCGCCGATTCGAGTTTAGAATTTGAATTTTGCTACAGTAAAAAGCTCCCAGAAACAGTCACATCTAACTTTTTTGCTACAGTAAAAAGCTCTCACACAAAATCACATCTCAACTCGAATCAGCGAAGTGAACGAGCCCAATTCTCTAGAATTTTATATTTTTCATTCTTAAATTTTTTTCATTTTTTTCTTTCATTTATCCAATTTTTTTTAGATACCTACTTAGATACCTACTTATTCATTTTAAACCTTTTTTTTTATTACCTTTTTTTAGTTCTGATCCTGAATTTTATTGTTATTTTGTTTTGGTTTATTTTATCCTAAAACTTATTTATTTTTTTATTTTTATTCTTTTTGTGACATTTTTTTTCTTTTTAGATTTTTTTTTCATTTTAGTTCCTTTTGTCATAAAACTTATTTATTCCTTCATTTTTTTCACCCTTTTTTATTTTGTCAAAATTTTATTTTTTTCTCATTTTGGTGCTTTTTGATGTGTTTTTATTTTTGATCTGAGACTTTATTTTTCTATTTTGATTCATTTTATCTTAAAACTTATTTATTTCATTCTTTTAGCCCTTTTTTGACCTTTTTTTTTTATTTTTTTCCAGAAATCTTATTATTTTTTGGTCCTAAAACCTTTTTATTTCTTCATTTTGATGTTGTTTTGACATATTTTTTTTATTTTTTCATGAAACTTTATTTTTTATTTTGTTTTCTTTTACCTTAAAACTTATTTATTTTTTTACTTTAGTCATTTTTTAATATTTTCTTGGTTTTTTGTCCTTAAATTTTATTTTTTTTCTCATTTTTAGTTTCCATTTACGATTTTATATTTAAATGTTATATGTTTTAAATAATATCACGGTAATTAAAACTCAACGATTAATCCCCACGTGAATAGCACGTGGAGTTTGACTAGTATTTATATTATATACATATATATAGGCACTAAGAAATAACTTCACGTGCAAGGCTCGTGCATTTAGTTTAAGAATTTTTTAATTGATCTTTTTGTTAAAGTGTGATTAAATATTGAGGACTAATTAAATAGTAAATGTACACTTGAAAGGGTTCAAAATAAAAATATGACTTAGCTTCTTACTATAGTTGAAGGCTAAATATATGTATTTAATTGTATAGTATGATTGATATCGTGATAGACAACTATTTTATTTACCCTGTAGTTACGCCCAAACGTGTATAAAAATAAGCGGTCAATTGTAGTACAATTTGAACGGTCGATCCCACGAGGAAGTGCTAAATTGAACAAGAAATGATTAGCAAATAAAAAGCGTTAGGAAAGTAGGCAATCAAACAAAGAAAATGAATGAGTGTTTTTTATTATTTTTTTTGCTTGAACAATTTAAAATGGAGAAAATTCAATAAATAAAAGTGGTAAGGCTTTGAGAATCCTCCATATGCTTTGTTCACCTATTTAGATTTTGATTCATAAATTAACTCAATTGAAAGTTTCACATCCCAAACAATCAATCGGAAAATAAATATTTGAAGAACATATGAATTAAAAATGTATTTGAGTAAATAAAATTCTAACGTTTAGAATTAGGAAAAATTATCTTATAAGAAATCTAAGAGCGACAATATACCGTTGGTAATAATGCAGTAAAAGACTACTCATAAAATAATACCTATCAATATATAATATAATGCAACAATCACATAAAAACAGCTTGACTAGATTTATATGAAAGTTGACAATAAAATATATTGATAAGAAGAAGAAATATGATAAAAGAAAATTATTTACTCAAATGTATAAAACTTACAAACTATTGGAGAATCAAAAATCCAAATAAGTTCACTACACATATAGGATCATCTCTAGCCTCACCTAAATACTCTAGCCTAACTTGCACATAATTTCCATAAAATTCTAAAAAGAAAGTATGAGAATAAGAACAAGAAAAAGAAAATATGTGAGAATTTAGGCTCTAAAAAATCAACTCCTAATCACCCTGACAATGACCCTATTTATAGAGTTTTGAGAATGCTAAAAAGCTAAAAATCGGATCCTAATTAAGAAGTTACAAGGCTTAATCGGAGGAGAAAAACCATCACATTTCTGAAGAGTGGGACACGTGTCGCCAGACGATTCCCGCGCGGGAGAAGAAGTGCTGCACAGCTGGGCCACGTGGAGAAATGCTTGACGCGCGCGGGAGAGGAACTCGCGCGGAGAGGGAACGTGCGCGCGAGACACGCGTACGCGGGGGAGCAGCTGAACCCCACTTGGATGCGTGGCGAGCTGTGGTTAGAGGGCTTCTGTACACGGGACCCATGCGGAGAGGAACGAAAATCCGGGTGACGCGCGCGTGGAAGAAACTCGCACAGGGGAGCGGGCGGTGCGCGCCAATCGCGCGTTCGCGAGGGGACAGCTAGGTCCCACGGTCCTGCAGTGCGGCAGTGGTCGACACGTGGCGCTGGGTTGGCTCGCGGCTTTTTGGCCTCGGTCCCCCCCTCCTCCGTGCGGTCGTTTCTCGGCTCGGCTCGACTGGCTGATGGGCTTTGGGCCGAATTAGGCTTTTCTTGGGCTCAACTTTTGGGTTTTGCTTGGTAAACTAGCCCAAATCCAATTGTTTTCTTCAAAAACCTGAAAAATAAAATAAATCTAATTAAAATTAAATCCTCTAAATTTAGGAATATTTGAAATTAAAATCACAAATTTGATAAAATAATTTGACAATTATGAATATTAAAAGTGCAAATTCGTGCACTTATCACCCTGTTATTCTTCTGTCGAGCAAAACAAAAATAATTTATCACTTAACAAAATATTAAAATCAAATCTATGAGATAACGCAATAATTTGAGAAAACCTTGGAAGAAAAACCACACAAAAAATCCCTTATTATTAGTTCAATTCAATAATCACTTTAGTCTTGAAATTTTATGCATAGGAAAAGTCCACGGTATATACATTAGTTAATGGCAATGTCATTGATATTTAAAAGGAAGACTTTTCTTTAGTTTGGGCTTTTATGTTGTGTGGATAAGGAGTGCTTTGTAAAAATAACTCAATAGAAAAGTTTTATTAGTAAAATAATTTTTTAAAAATTTTATTTGTAAAATGACCACTTTTTATAAAAAATGATTAAGTGGTCGTTCTTCATAAAAAATAAAAAATATCATTTTGCTAATTTCACTTTGTTGGATAGTCATTCTAAGTATATTGCTCGTGGATAAGTTGTTCTCCATATTTTTTTATGAATTTAATGTTCAACTAGTTAGAGTGGCGACTTATGGTGTTTGGTATGAAGATTCGTATCATGATTCAAATCATAGTTTGTGGTTCGTTACAGTATTTTTTCTCACAAAAAATACACATAAATTAAGAATGATTCTGAATCATAATTCTAAATCCGTGAATTAAACATATGAAACAACTACTAGCATAGTTAAAAAAAATAATATTTATTTTCATATTTTAAAAGAATTATATAGGTCATATTAGTTTTTTAACTATTTAATTAATGTTTTAAAATATTAATAGGTCCCACCAGAAACCCAAATTAGACGGACACGCTGGCCGATAAGCGGAGAAGGGGAGAATCAGAATTGTGGGTCCCATCGCTTTCTCCTCAACTAATATTTTAAATTGATTGTGCATAAGTCTCACCATTTTCTTTTTAATAGCTAATGTCAAAATAGGACGCATAAATCGAATGGAAAAACAAATGAGTAATAACTAAAAAAAACAAAAGGGCATAATTGAAGTAAAAAGATTAACAAAAATTCTTCAAGAAGCCAGTTAGAAGAATAGGATACATAAAAACAAATAAAAAAATAAATGAGTAATAACTAAAAAAACAAAAGCGCATAATTGAAACAAAAAGATTAACAATGCTTTCTCAAGAAGCCATATAAGAGATTTACAGAATATGGTAGTCCTAATTTTTAATTGAAAGATTAAATTAAAATTATATTAGATTAAAAAAGTATGCAAAATAAATAAATTTTGATATAAATCTGGCGACTAAAAATTAAAAAATTATTGATAATCTATTTCTATAAAAACTAGAAAGTCCGATATATATATATATATATATATATATATATATATATATCACAGCTTCCTTTTGGAACTATTGGAAAGCTTTGTCGACTTATTGCACCTTTTTTTTTGGCAATCTTTTCAAATGGTGTCTTTTTTTTTTCTTTTTTTCTCATCGTTTTTGTTTTCCTTTTCGTTCCCTAATCATTTTGAAGCATATTCATATACTTTTTATATTCTAAAATTTGTATCTCTTGAAATAAATTTATTAAATATGTCTGAAATTAGAGATTTTTTTCTAGTATTTTATCTTTTTTGAAACACCAATATTTCATACTTATCAATCGTTAAATTTATATCAAATCTAGTCAAAAGTAAAATTAAATTAAAAAAATAATACATATTTGACAATTGATAAATAAGGAACACCAATATTCTCAAAAAAAAAAAAGAGAACACCAGAAAAATTCCTCTCAAATTAAGTATCTTCCATCTATCATTTCTATCTGTAAGTATATAGAAGTGTCTTTTAACCCTCTCCCCCTTTTTTCTTAGTCTCTTATTTTATTTTACTTTTACTTTTTACTTTAAAACTTATTTATTTTTTCATTTTAGTCTTTTTAAATTTTTTTTTGCTTTTGCACTAATTTTTTTTATTTTAGTTTTTTTTTGCCTTAAAACTTATATATTTTTTATTTTCGTCCTTTTGACCTTTTCTTTTTTTTTTTTTACTTATTGCCCTAAAACTTTATTTTTTTCTTCCTATTTGGTTCCTTTATGAGATTTTTTGTTCAGATTTATTATGCTTTTAATTGTGTCTTGTTTCTAAATTTTTATTTTCAAAAACTTTATTATGACGTACATTTAACTTTCTCTACTCCTTATTTAATTGCAACTATTATTTATTTAATACACACTTTCTCTCTAATTTGTTTCTGTTGGTAATTTTAAAATGCACGTTTTCTTCTTACTTTACTCATATTAACATAATTTCTTTCATATGTGCTCATGCTTAATTTTTTTTCTTTTGTTTTTTATCTTCATTTTGCCAAAAGATTCTTTATAGTGTAATCCTTTTTTAATGTACTTCTTTGATATAACTTTTTTCCCGAGTGTTCTCATTGAAACATATTTTATTAAATGTGTCCTTATTTTTTTATGTAATCCTAATTATTTTAATGAAGATACTTATAAAGATATTTGTGTTACTTGTGTTTTCACTAACTAGCTAATATTTTTATTATTAAATATTAATAACACAGTAATTAAAATTTAACATAGAAATTACTCTCAACCTTTAATTTTACTTTTTTTTAGTTTTAATTTTTTTCCTCCCTTTTCTTTTTTATTGCATCTTTTAACCTTTAATTTTTATATATTTTCAAATATATCTACTTTAAATATTTTGTGATTATTTAAAATTTTTTTTCTAATTACCCTGCTAAATTAATATATTCTTAAATGTGTCATTATATAAACATCATTTGCTTGTGATCCTCATAAATTTCAGCTTTAGCCGCGAAACATTTCACAAAAAAATTTTCCTAAATTTTTTTGTCTTTTACTTCATTTTTTAACATTTTTTTCTTTATTTTTTTTCTCCAAAAATTTTTATAACTGCTATTTTAAACGAGTCCTGCTAGCATATTTTTCACTAGTATATATATAAAGCGAAGAAGCACTCACGCTTGCCAAAGGGGGCAGGGAAAGTCGCTATCTGGTTTAAAATCTCAAAAAACCAAAGACATGACCGTTACCAATTGCAATTTGCCGGAAAGGGAAAGTGATGAGATTCGGCTCTAGGCATGATCACTGCAACAAAACAAGGCTATTTTGTATGAGCACCCCTTAAACTTTTTTTCCTAAAAATTAACCCTCAGAATTTTTCATTGTTGGCACTTTTAGTCCTTATTTATCAAATTTGTTAAAATTTTGATAGTTTTTTGTGTCAAACTTACAAATGACAGCCTAAGAAGCACATTAATAGTATTTTTGTTTAGTATTATTAAAATTTCATGTAAAAATTTAGATTAAAATTTAAGTCATAATTAAATTAAGTTCAAGTTTTTAAATGTATTTGTATTAAAACTAAACAAAAAAGAACACCAATGCCCTTATTAGGCTATCATTTGCATGTTAGGTGCACAAAACAGTCAAAATTTTAACAAATCTGAGCAATAAGGGTTGAAAGTGCTAAAAATTATAAGTTTGGGGTGTTGTTTGCCAAGAAAAAAACTTTAGGGACTAAATTGCTAAATTTAAAAAATTCAGAGAGTGTTCATACAAAATAGCCACAAAACAAAGAGAACTGACCGACACTGGACTAGCCCAACTTTCTTTTCTTTTCTTTTCTTTTCTTTTTTTGAATGTTTTGCACATCTACTCAATTGAATTTTGTGAGCATTAACGTCTTACACTAAACATTTAACTTTAACAGTTTAACCCTTACTTACTAAATTGGTACGATATGCTAAATAATGGTTGTGTTAAATTTGGTGATGAAAAAATTATTAGGAATTGTGTCCTAAAAGCATAAGATGTAATAATATATTATTATTTATTTAATAAACGAGTTTATTTAATATTTTTTGTGCATATATTAATGAATATTTTATGAATATCAGTGAAAATTCAATTATTATTTATGCGATCTTAAATATTATATATAATGTTATATGCGAGAGGATAATATTTAAGGATAATAATCAAAACGATTTTCGTAATACATGTCATTCCCATTTAGAATGGAACGGTGTTATCCGCACTATTAATATGACGAGATATTAAATTAGTGTATTACACATAATGAGATTATGTGAAACATGAACACATACACAATATGAATTTATGATAGTTTCCGTTAGCAGACTCTTATTTATGAATTTGTGTCTTTTAATTTACTCTATATGGATTCTGAGATTATGAGTCTTATTCTTTGTAGTTTGGAGACATGAGAAAGTGAGTAGCCGGGAATGTTATCATCCGAGATGGAATCCATTCCTTCTTGAGAAAGAAGTAGATAAATAATTCTCTTGATGGTTGATTCGGTACTTAGACCAGTAGGAGCTCTGATTCATGAAATTATTTTATGAATCATTGTCCATTAGAGAATCAATGTCACTCAAGGATAAAGATGTAATTATAGAGGTTAACGGATTTTACCTAGCTCTAATTATGAATTATTCATGGAGGATTGATCTATATGCAATGATTATATCAAATGTACACTTCACAATTTAGAAGTAATTTATGTCTATAATTACGAGAGTGCAATTCCAAGTTTATAGTAGAGTAACTTTTGGAATGAATAGAATTAATTAATTAATTAAAGAGTTTAATTAATTATTAATTTTATTAGATATCAAAATTATAGGTCCATGAGTCACCGCATCGTCCTTGTAATCTTACAAGACACTAAGGGCAAAATAAGAATTTTAGAATTATGAAATTTTAAAATAAAATGCTCGAGGATAATTAATTAAAAATTAATTATTAATTAAATAATGTGATTATTTAAGCTTAAATTTAAATTTTGAAACACACATGTGAAGGTATTCACATGGGTTGAACGCACAACAATGTGAATCCCAATGAGATTCAGTTGCTTGTTCTCAAGTTATCCATTTAACTTATTTGATAAGTTTGCTAATTTGAAATTCAAATTAATTTAAGTTTGACTTAAATTAGAATTTAAATTTGAGTCAAAATTGACATGTGGGGGTGAGAGATTTTGTTTCAAAACCAAATTTGAAGTTGGAGATAATCATCAAGCATTATCTTGGAGATAAAAATTAGACTTTTTTTAAAAGTCTGAATACTACTCTATAAATAGGAGAATGCAGAAAATTAGATAACACAATTTTTTGCTCTTCCTAGCATAGTGTGGCCGGTTTTCTATAGAGTGTGGGAAGAAAAATTTTCTCCAAAACGTCTACGTCGTGCATGTGTTGCTGTTCGTAAAAACCTTGAGTGTTTATTCACTAATCCCGTTTTGTTTTAGGTGTGCCCACACACACGTTTTCGTAGATTTAAGAAATTGACGAGAAAGGTTCGGGTGTTCTAAACTAGCTTGGAGCGAGGAATGTTCGAGGTCAAAGAATTCAAGTTATCGTCTTAATTAGTTGTTAGGTAAATAAATTAATTTGATTAATTTATTCGTACATAAATTAATATAATTTATAGAGTATTTCAAAGTTTTATGAAAATATTTGTTAAACATGATGCGCTAAACACACGCTTCCGCATCCGAAATCGTTTCGCAAACCAACGAAAATATATGCCCGATTAAAAATTTTTAAATCTCACTTCTACTCCTAATAAAAAATCTCTCCATTCACCAACTTTAAATCCCTCAAATCGAATCAAAATTCAGAGTCAAATTTGTAAAATACCACGTTCTGATAGTTTAACAAAGTAGAGGGATGGATTGTTTAAATTTAAAGTTTAAGAGTCTAAAACATTTGAAAGACAAAAATCTCAGCAATCTATTTATAATAAAACTCTCCTTTTTGGTAGAAAATAAAAGGTTCCCTCATTTTAATAATAAAACTGCAATATATCTCGAAGTTTTAAATATGCACATTAGAATTCTTCAACTAATCCGAATCTCAATTTAAATTTTTTACTATAGTATTTTTGTTCACAAAAATTTAAATTTAATCTTTTTTTTTGCTACGATATTTTTCTCACATAAATTCACTTTTCAACTTAAATTCTCTAATTCAAATTGTAGAAAGAACGACCACTAAAATATTTTCAATTTAAGATTGTATTTTTTCGGGACTTTCTCTAGTGTTCTTTCTTTTTTTAAAATATCAGTGTTTTTTACTTATCAGTCGTTAGATCTGTATTAAATCTGGTTAAAAATGAAATAAAATTAAAAAAATAGTACAGATCTAACAACTAATATAAATTAAATACTGATATTCTTAAGGAAAAAAAAAAAAAAAAACACCGGAAATTTTCTTTTTTTCCACCTCAAAAGTCAAAAGCAACCGTAAATATTACTGTCATCGGACCTTCTAAAGCTTCTTCTGCCCTTCGTTTTTTCTCTTGGGAAGTCTAAACAAAGGGCTGGGCTTTCAAATACAACGGGAGAAACCGAGAAAGTAACATTAAAAAAATGTTATTCATATCATCGTGACAAATAAAAAAGAAACCATGCATAGAGCAATGCTATTTCTAATTTTTTGCTTTTTGCTGAGTAACTTTATTTCTAATTATTACTATATTATTTAGGGGATAGCATATTGTTACCTTTTAGATATAAATATATTTTATTTTCACAAGCAAACGGGGAACACAAGAACGAACGGATTCTGTCACAAAGAAATAGCTGCTAGTTTGTGCACCAACTCGTGAGAGCGAAAGTAACAGAATAGAAAAGTATTACTTGGTTATATTTGACGGAAATAATACAAAAATAATACTTTCACCCAAAAAAATAAATAAAAATAGAAAACAATCCAACAAAGCTTATAGCCACATTCAGATATACAGGCAGGCAAAAATGGGGTGGTCATACACTCATAAGCCCCATTTAAATTAGGCTCACTATATATCACTTGTTATTTCTAGTTATTCACTCATATAAATTGTTTTTATATGTAAATTAAACTCAAATCATTCCACCAAAGTAATACGTTGGAATACCAAGTCTCTAAGATGCGTTTAGTTGGGTGGAAAGGAAATAAATAGAATTGAATAAAATTCAAGTTTGATGTTTGGTTGGATTTATAAGAAATAAATGATCATTCCTTCACTCATTTTGGGTGAATCATTATTCTGTCATCACATAAGAGAAATAGTCATTCCAAACTCTTTTCTTTATTTTTTTCTTCATAATTACCTTGCAATATTATAATATAATTACTATATATTATAATATGTAATGTAATATAATATAATATATATAAAAATATTATAATATAATATAGTTATAAATTATAATATATTTATTTAATATTCTATAATAATATATTATATATTAAAACGT
>NW_010366164.1:193758-224202 GCF_000414095.1 Morus notabilis
CTGTATTACACAAGTTAGGATTACATAATGTATTAAATATAATATATTATATAATTATATATTATATTATAATATAATCTAATATAGTTGTAATTTTTAATTATATTATAAAACGTTACTGTTTCTTATATAATATTATGATATGTTTTATAATATTATAATTATATTAACCATTTTAATATTATTATTATATTCTATATCATCATTATATAATATATTATAAATATATAAAATATTGGTGCTATATATAATATAAAAATATTCATTTAATTTCATAGTATTCTCAAAATTACAACTAAACACATGAATTAACTTTTTTTTCCATTCTATTACCATTACTATTTTCATTATCATTACCATTACTTTCCCCCATTGTAATCAAACGCACCCTAAGGTCGTAATTCCATTGATTCACCCCTTTTCTAGTTGGCTAATAAGTTATGGGCTAAACTGGGCCTAGGTTCTCTTAATCCATGGATTAGGCCCTCTTAGCTCGAGTACGCCCAAACTCAACCCCGGTTGGGTTGGACCAACTTGTACTCTTTTCTTGAGAAAATTGCAGAATTTATCTTTAAGAGTGTATAAATCTAGACTTTTATCTCTTACTCTTGATAAATACCCTTTTGTTAGTATAATTATTTGACTAAAAAGGTTATGAATCAAGAATAAAAAGTAAATCCTGACACATGCACTTTCAATGGGTATTTGTCAAAATTACTTACTCTTCTTCTTCTTCCATGTGTGGACCAACTTGCACTCGTCTTCTTCTTCCTTTTTTTTGAGTAGACGAAAAGTGCTAAAAAATAGATACAATCTACGTCGTTTTGACAAAAATGAAAAAAAATACTTTCAAGACCGAAACGATATGTCATTTTTTTGCTGATGAGAAAAACAACATCGTTTTAATAAAACGATAAAAAATTTTATTTTTATGATTTTCTCTATTTTTCGTCTTTAAAAAATAAAATAAAATAAAAAAGAGGTCAAAACATTCTACAATTTTGTAGACAAGATCCATACATTTTTCTGAGCATGCCTACAAAAAATGGCCTCAAATTATGAAAAAAGAAAATGCTATCAAAAAGCCCCCAGCCCGTGCAGTAGGTCGCCCAGGGGTCGGGATGGGTCAAAAATTGATATTTTTATTTATGTTTTAAATTCTAAAATTAATACATGATTTTTAAGAATTAATGCACAAGCGATACCATTTTTTGGTGAATACTCATTTTTATGATTTTCTCTATTTTTTGTCTTTGAAAAATAAAATAAAATAAAATAAAAACGATGTCAAAAAATTTTGAAATTTTACAGGCACGATCCTTACATTTTTCAGAGCATGCCTCCAAAAAATGGCATCGGATAATGAAAAAAGAAAACGCTGCCAAAACCCACCCTGACGGCGCAGTAGGGCGTCCAAGGGCCAAGATGAGTAAAAAATTAACATTTCTATTTATGTTTTATATTTTAAAATTAATATATGATTTTTACGAATTAATGCAACAAGCGGCACTATTTTTTGATGAATATTCTATTTTTTATGATTTTCCATATTTTTTGCCTTTAAAAAATAAAATAAAATAAAAATGATGTCAAAAAGTTCTGAAATTTTACAGACACGATTCTTACATTATTCTAAGCATGCCTACAAAAAATGAAATCGAATTATGAAAAAAGAAAACGCTGCTGAAAAGCCCCTGGCCCGCGCAGTGGGGCGCCAAGTAGCCAGGATGGGTAAAAAATTTACATTTTTATTTATCTTTTGCATTCTAAAATTAATACATGATTTTTAAGAAAATGCAACAAGTGGCACCATTTTTTATGAATATTCTATTTTTTATGATTTCTCAATTTTTTATCTTTAAGAAATAAAATAATATGAAAATTATGTCAAAACATTTTGAAATTTTGGAGACAAGATCCTTACATTTTTCTAAGCATGCCTACAAACAATGGCCTCAAATTATAAAAAAAAAAAAACGCTGCTAAAAAGCTCTCGGCCCGCGCAGTGGGGTGCCTAGGGGCCAAGATGAGTCAAAAATTAACATTTTATTTATGTTTTACATTCTAAAATTAATTCAAGATTTTTAAGAATTAATGCAACAAGCGGCACCATTGTTGGATGCATATTCTATTTTTCATGATTTTTCCTATTTTTCATCTTTGAAAAATAAAATAAAATAAAAATGATGCCAAAAAGTCCTCGGCCAGCGCAGTGGGGCGCCCAAGGGCTAGGATGAGTCAAAAATTCATATTTTTATTTATCTTTTGCATTTTAAAACTAGTACACAATTTTTAAGAATAAGTGCAACAAGTGGCACCATTTTTCGATGAATATTCTATTTTTTATGATTTTCTATATTTTTTGCCTTTGAAAAATAAAATAAAATAAAATAAAAATGACGTCAAAAAATTCTAAAATTTTACAGACACGATTAGTGTGCCTACAAAAAAGAGTCAAAATGTGATAAAAACATTCACAAACAAAACGACATGTCATTTTGACAAAAAGAGAAAAAACTTTCACAAACAAAACGACTTGTCGTTTTTATTCATGCATCAAAACGACATGTCAATTTGTCAAGAACGACAAAAAAATCCACAACCAAAATGACATGTCGTGTTTCTAATCTAACAAAATGACGTCATTTTGTAAAAAAGGCAAAAAACTTTCAGCAATAAAATGACATGTCATTTTTTACTAACGACTCAAATGAAGTCGGTTTGACAAAAACAACAAACAACTTTCACAAATGAAACGACATGTCATTTTTTTTTATGACAAGAAACAACGTTGTTTTCCATAAAACCATGAAAAAGTGTCACCTATAAAGCAACATGTCATTTTGACAAAAAAAGGAAAAAAAAAAACCTACAAAATGACATGTCATTTTGAAAAAAAATTTCATAAAAAAATGATATGTCATGTTTATTGATGCGTCAAAATGACGTCGTTTTAAAAAAAAAAAAAGACAAATTTCACCAACAAAAACACATGTCAGTTTTTCTGATGCTAGAAAACGACATCGTTTTGATAGAAATGAAAAAATACTTTCAAGAGCAAAATGTTATATCGGTATTCTGCAGATGAGAAAAATGACGCCGTTTTAACAAAACAACAAAGAATTCTATTTTTATGATTTTCTCTATTTTTCATCTTTCAAAAATAAAATAAAATAAAAATGACGTCAAAATATTTTTAAATAATTTTGTAGACAAGATCCTTTCATTTTTCTGAGCATGCCTACAAAAAATTGCCTCAAATTATGAAAAAAGAAGACACTGCCAAAAAGCCCCCGGCCGGCGCAATGGGTCGCCCAGGGGCTGGGATAGGTCAAAAATTGATATTTTTATTTATGTTTTACATTCTGAAATTAACACATGATTTTTAAGAATTAGTGCAACAAGAGGCATCATTTTATGATAATATTCTATTTTTATGATTTTCTCTATTTTTCACCTTTGAAAAATAAAATAAAATAAAAATGATGTCAAAAAATTCTAAAATTTTGCAGACACGATCCTTCCATTATTTTGAGCATGTCTGCAAAAAAAAAAAAAAAATAGAACCGAACTTTGAAAAAAGAAAATGCTACTAAAAAGCCCCCGGCCCGCGCATTGGGACGCCAAGTGGCTGAGATCGGTCAAAAATTAACATTTTTATTTATCTTTTATGTTGTCAAATTAATACATGATTTTTAGGAATTAATGCAACAAGCGGCACCATATTTATGAATATTTTATTTTTTATGCCAAAACATTTTGAAATTTTACAGACAAGATCCTTACATTTTTCTAAGCATGCGAACAAAAAATGGCCTCAAATTATTAGAAAAATGCTGCCAAAAAGCCCCCGGCCCGCGTAGTGGGGCGCCCAGGGGCCAGGATGAGTCAAAAATTAACAACTTATTTATGTTTTAGATTCTAAAATTAATACATGATTTTTAGGAATTAATACAACAAGCGACACTATTGTTTGATGATATTCTATTTTTTTTATGATTTTCCCTAGTTTTCATTTTTGAAAAATAAAATAAAATAAAAATCACGTCAAAAAGTTCTGAAATTCTGCAGACACGATCCATACATTATTCTGAGCATGCGTGTAAAAAATGGCATCAAATTATGAAAAAAGAAAACACTGAAAAAAGTGCTTGGCTAGGGCACTAGGGCACCCAGGGACAGGGATGGGTCAAAAATTCATAATTTTATTTATCTTTTGCATTCTAAAACAAATACATGATTTTTAAGTATTAACGTAACAAGTGGCACAATTTTTTGATGAATATTCTATTTTCATGATTTTCTATATTTTTTGTCTTGGAAAAATAAAAACAAACGTTGTTTATTAAAAAAACAAACGCTGTCAGAAAGCATCCGGCCGGCGCAGTGGGGTGCCAGGCGCCAAGATGAGTCAAACATTAACATTTTTATTTATGTTTTACCTTCTAAACTTAATACATGATTTTTATGAATTAATGTAACAGGCGACACTATTTTTTTGATGAATATTCTATTTTTTGATGATTTTTTGTATTTTTCATCTTTGAAAATTAAAATAATATAAAAATGACATCAAAAAGTTCTAAAATTTTACATACATGATCCTTACATTGTTCTCAGCATGCTTGTAAAAAATGGTCTCGAATTATAAAAAAGAAAACGTTGTCAAAAAACACCCAGCCTACGTAGTGGGGGGCGCCCAGGGGCCCTGATGAATGAACATTAACATTTTTATTTATGTTTTACATTCTAAAATTAACATGTGATTTTTAGTATTTAATGCAAAAAGCGGCACCAGTTTTTGATGAATATTCTATTTTTTATGGTTTTTCATATTTTTCGTCTTTAAAAATTAAAATAAACTAAAAACTACGTCAGAAAGTTCTAAAATTCTGTAGACACGATCCTTAAATTTTTCTGAGCATGCTTGTACATAATGGCCTCGAATTATGAAAAAAGAAAACACTGCAAAAAAATACCCCATTTACACAGTGGGACGCCCAATTGTTAGGATGAGTCAAACATTAACATATTTGTTTCTGTTTTACATTCTCAACTTAATACATGATTTTTAGTAATTAATGCAACAAGCGGCACCATTTTTTGGTTAATATACTATTTTTTATGATTTTTTGTCTTTAAAAATTAAAATAAAATAAATACGACGTCAAAAAGTTCTAAAATTTTGCAGATGCGATCCTAACATTTTTCAGAGCATGCTTGCAAAAAATGGCCTGAAATTGTGAAAAATGCAAAGGCTGCCAAAAAGCACCTGACCCGCGCAGTAGTCTGGATGAGTCAAACATTAACATTTTTATTTCGTTTTTACATTCTAAAATTAATACATAATTTTTAGGAATTAATGGAACAAGCGGCACTATTTTTTGCGAAATATTCTACTTTTTATGATTTTTCATCTTTGAAAATTAAAATAAAATAAAAATGAAGTAAAAAAAGTTCTAAAATTTTTCAGACACGATCCTTAGATTTTTCTGAGCATGCTAATAAAAAATGGCAACAAATTATTAAAAAGAAAACACTGCCAAAAAGTACCCCGCTCGCGCAGTGGGGCGTGTAGGGGCCAGGATGAGTCAAACATAAATATTTTTATTTATGTTTTACATCTAAAATTAACACATGATTTTTAGAAATTAATGCAACAAGCGGCCTAATTTTTTGATGAATATTCTATTTTTTATGATTATTTGTATTTTTCATCATCGAAAATTAAAATAAAAAAATGACGTCAAAAAATTCTAAAATGTTACAGATACGATCCTTACATTTTTCTGCGCACGCTTACAAAAAATGGCATCGAATTACAAAAAAAAGAAAACGATGCCAAAAAAGAACATAGCCCTCGCAGTGAGGCGCCCAAAGATCAGGACGAATCAAACGTTAACATTTTTATTTATGTTTTACATTCTAAATTTAATAAATGATTTTTAGGAATTAATGCAACAAGCGACACCATGTTTTGTTAAATATTCTATTTTTTATGATTTTTTGTATTTTTCATTTTTGAAAATTAAAATAAAAATAAAAAGAAGTCTAAAAGTTCTAAAATTTTAGAGACACGATCCTTATATTTTTCTGAGCATGCTTGCAAAAAATGGCATCGAATTATTAAAAAAGTAAACGCTGTCAAAAAGTACCCGGCCCGCGCAGTGGGGCACAAAAGGGCCATGATGAGTCAAACATTAATATTTTTTTTTATGTTTTACATTCTAAAATTACTATGAGTTTTAGGAATTAATGCAACAAGCGACACCATTTTTTGATGAATATTCTTTTTTTATGATTTTCTGTATTTTTTGTCTTTGAAAATAAAAATAAAATAAAAACAACATCAAAAAGTTCTAAAATTTTTCAAACACGATCCTTACATTTTTCTGAGCATGCTTGCAAAAAATGGCCTAAAATTATGAAAAAAGAAAACGCTGCCAAAAAGCACCCAGCCCGCGCAGTGGGGGCACCCAGGGGCCAGGATGAGTCAAACATAAACTTTTTTATTTATGTTTTACATGCCAAAATTAATAGATGATTTTTAAGAATTAATGCAACAAGCGACACCATTTTTTGTTGAATATTCAATTTTTTTATGATTTTTCGTATTTGAATATTAAAATAAAATAAAAACGATGTCAAAAAGTTCTAAAATTTTGCAGTCACGAACATTACATTTTTCGGCGCATGCTTAGGAAAAATGACCTCAAATTATTAAAAAAGCAAACGCTACCAAAAAGCACCTGGCCCGCGTAGTGGGGTGCCTAGGGGCCAGGATGAGTCAACCATTAACATTTTTAATTATGTTTTACATTTTAAAATTAATACATGATTTTTAGGAATTAATGCAACAAGCAAAACTATTTTTTATGAATATTCTATTTTTTAGGATTTTCCCTATTTTTCATCTTTAAAAATTAAATTAAAATTAAAACGACGTCAAAAAGTTCTAAAATTTTGCAGAGACGATCCTTACATTTTTCTGAGCATGCCCGCAAAAAGTGACCTCAAATTATGAAAACAGAAAACACTGTCAAAAAGCGCCCCGCCCGCGTAGTGGGGTGCCCAGTAGTCAGGATGAGTGACTCATTAAAATTAATAGATGATTTTTAGGAATTAATGCAATAAGCGGCACTATTTTTTGATGAATATTCTATTTTTTTATGATTTTTCGTATTTATTGTCTTTACAAATTAAAATAAAATAAAAATGATGTCAAAAGGTTTTAAAATTTTGCAGACATGTCTTCACATTTTTCTGAGAATGCCATAAAGAAATGGCAACGAATTATGAAAAGAAACGCTGTCAAAGAGCACCGCGCTCGCGTAGTAAGGCGCCCAAGGCCCAGGATAAGTCAAACATTAGCATTTTTATTTACGTTTTACATTCTAAAATTAATACATGATTTTTAAGAATTAATACAACTCATGGCACCATTTTTTGTTGAATATCCTATTTTTATGATTTTTTGTATTTTTCGTCTTTGAAAATTAAAATAAAATAAAAACGAAGTCAAAAAGTTTTAAAAATTTACAGACATGATCCTTACATTTTTCTGAGTATGCTTGCAAAAAATGGCCGCGAGTTATGAAAAAAGAAAACGCTGCCAAAAGGCACAAAGTCCGCTTAGTGGGGCGCCCAGGGACCAGGATGAGTCAAACATTAACATTTTTATTTATGTTTTACATTCCAAAATTAAAACATGATTCTTAGGAATTAATGTAACAACTGGCACCATTTTTTGTTGAATATTCTAGTTTTTATGATTTTCTGTATTTTTCCTCTTTGAAAATTAAAATACAATAAAAAAGATGTCAAAAGGTTTTAAAATTTTGCAGACACTATCGTTACATTTTTCTGAGTATGCTTGCAAAAAATGGCCTCGAATTATGAAAAGAGAAAACACTGCCAAAAAGAACACAGCCCGCGCAGTAGCGCCCAGGGAACAGGATGAGTCAAACATTAACATTTTTATTTATGTTTTACATTCCAAAATTAATACACCATTTTTAGGAATTAATGCATCAAGCAGCACCATTTTTTGATGAATATTCTATTCGTTATTATTTTCTCTATTTTTTTGTTTGAAAAATAAAATAAAATAAAAATGACGTCAAAAAATTATAAAATTTTACAAAGACGATCCTTATGGCTGTATTTGGAATTGATTTTGTTTTTGTTTTTTATGTTTTTTGAGAAAGAAAAAATGAAAAGGTTTTCAAAATGGCGTTTCGCGCAATAAAGACAAAAAACTGAAATGAAAACGATTTTTTAGTTTAGTGTAAAATGAGAGAGAAATGAAAAATGACTTTTAGTCATTTTTCATTTTTTGTTTTCTCCTTTCTCAAGCAGATAGAAAAAGAGAGATACATTAATAGGTTTTTTATACTGAAAACAATATCTTAATAAAATTACCAAATGCATTTTTAAAAATGATTTCTGTTTGAGATTGAAAATGTTTTCATTTTCATTTTCATACAAAAAATAAAATCATTTTAGAACGAATTCCAAATGCACCTTATATGTTTCTAAGCATGCCTGCAAAAATGGCCAAAAAAATGAAAAACAAAACGATGTCAAAAAGATCCCACCTGCGCAGTGGGGCGAGATGCATAAAAAACCTACATTTTATTTATGTTTTGCCTTTTAAATTAACACATGATTTCTCTAAATTAATGCAACAAGCGGCACCGTTTTTTTTATGAATATTATATTTTTTTATTATTTTCTCTACGTTTTGTTTTAGAAAAATAAAATTAAATAAATACAACGTCAAAAAATTCTAAAATTCTACAATCATAATCCTTATATTTTTCTGAGCTTGCCTGCAAAAAAATGCCTCAAAAAATGAAAAAAGGAAAACGCTGTCAAAAAGTCCCCAGATCGCACAGTGGGGCCCCAGGGGCTAGGATATGTCAAAAATTCACATTTTTTTTATGGTTTCCATTCAAAAATTAATGCATGATTTTTGGGGATTAATGCAACAAGTGGCACCATTGTTTCTTTAGTATTCTATTTTTTTTTTATGATTTTCTCTATTATTCGTATTTGGAAAATAAAATAAAATAAAATGATGTTAAAAGCTTCTTAAATTTTGTAGACACGATCCTTACAATTTTTTGAGCTTGCCGGCAAAAAAAGGGATCAAAAAATAAAAAAACAAAAATGCTGTCAAAAGGCCCCCGACCTGCGCATTGGGACGCCCAGTGGCCTGGATGGGTCAAAAATTCACATTTTTATTTATCTTTTGCATTCTAAAATTTATACATTATTTTTAGCAATTAATGCAACAAGCGGCACCATATTTTGATGTACCTTCTATTTTTTATTATAATCTCTATTATTCGTCTTAAAAAAAATAAAATAAAATAAAACGACTTCAAAATATTCTGAAATTTTACATACATGATCCTTACATTTTTCTGAGCATGTCTAAAAAAATGACCTCAAAAAATGAAGAAAGAAAAGCACTGTCAAAAAGCCCCCATACCGCGCAGTGAGGCTTCCAGGGGCCATGATATGTGAAAAATTCACATTTTTATTTAAGTTTTGAATTCTAACATTACTAAATAATTTTTAAGAATTAATGCAACAAGCAGCACCATTATTTTTTTAATATACTATTTTTGCATTCTAAAATTAATACACAATTTTTAAGAATTAATGCAACAAGCGTCACCATTTTTTGATGAATATTCTATTTTTTATGATTTTCTCTATTTTTCGTCTTTGTAAAATAAAATAATATACATACAACGCCAAAAAATTCTGAAATTTTGTAGACAGGATCCTTACATTTTTCTGTGCATGCCTGCAAAAAATGGCATCAAAAACTGAAAAAAAAACACTGTCAAAAAGCCCCCAGACTGCGCAGTATAGCACCCAGGGGCCGGGATGGGTCAAAAATTTACATTTTTATTTATATTTTATATTATAAAATTAATACATTATTTTAGCAATTAATGCAACAAGCGGCACCTTTTTTTATATCTTCTATTTTTTTATGATTTTCTCTATTATTCATCTTTAAAAAATAAAATAAAACAAAATTCTGTCAAAAGATTCTTTAATTTTACAGACATGATCCTTACATTTTTCTGAGCATCTCTGCAAAAAATGAAAAAAGGAACATGATGCCAAAAAACTCCCAGGCCGCGCAGTAGGGCGCCCCGGGGCCGGGATGGGTCAAAAAATCACATTTTTATTTATGTTTTGCATTCTAAAATTAATACATGATTTTTAAGAATTAATGCAACAAGCGGCACCATTTTTTCTTTAATATTCTAATTTTTATGATTTTCTCTATTTGGCGTCTTTGAAAAATAAAATAAAATAAAAATTATGTCAAAACTCTTTGAAATTTTGTAGACACGATCCTTACAATTTTATGAGCATGCCTGTAAAAAATGACCTGAAAAATGAAAAAAGAAAAACACTGTCAAAAAGTTCCCATACCGCACAGTGGGGCACCCAGGGGCCGGGATGGGTCAAAAAATCACATTTTTATTTATGTTTTGCATTCTAAAATTAATATATGGGTTTTAAGAATTAATGCAACAAGCGGCACCATTTTTTGATGTATCTTTTATTTTTTAATAGTTTCTTTATTTTTCGTATTCAAAAAATAAAATAAAATAAAATAAAAACGACGTCGAAGTGGTTTGAAATTTGGCATATAAGATCCTTACATTTTTCTAAGCATGCCTGCAAAAAATAGCCTCAAAAAATGAAATAAAGAAAAACGATGTCAAAAAGTCGTTAGCTAGTGTAGTGGGGTGCCTAGGGGCCGGGATGGGTAAAAAATTTATATTTTTTTATGTTTTGCATTCTAAAATTAATACACGATTTTCAGGAATCAATGCAACAAGCGGTACTATTTTTTGATGTATATTCTATTTTTTATGATTTTCAATATTTTTCGTCTTTGAAAAAGAAAATAAAATCAAAACGACATCAAAATACTAAAATTTTACAGAATTTTTCTGAGCACGTCTACAAAAAATGGCCTCAATAAATGAAAAAATAAAAACGCTGTCAAAAAACCCACGGACCGCGCATTGGGGCGCCTAGGGGCCAGGATTGGTAAAAAAAATCACATTTTTATTTATGTTTTACATTCTAAAATTAATACATGATTTTTAGGAATTAATGCAACAAGCAGCACCAGTTTTTCTTTGATATTCTATTTTTTTTATTTTCTCTATTTTTTGTCTTTGAAAAATAAAATAAAATAAAAATGACATCAAAATATTCTGAAATTTTGTAGACACGATCCTTACATTTTTCTAAGCATGCCTGCAAAAAATGGCCTTAAAAAATAAAAAAAGAAAAACGGTGTCAAAAAACCCTCAGAACGCGCAGTGGGGCGCCCAGGGGCCGGGATGGGTCAAAAATTCACATTTTTATTTCTGTTTTGCATTTTAAAATTAATACACAATTTTTAAGAATTAATGCAACAAGCGACACCATTTTTTGATGAATATTCTATTTTTTAAGATTTTCTCTATTATTTGTCTTTGAAAAATAAAATAAAGTAAAAACGATGTCAAAATAGTCTAAAATTTTGCAAACACGATCCTTACATTTTTCTGAGCATGCCTGCAAAAAATGAAATAAGAAAAATGATGTCAAAAAGCTGTCAGCCCGCACAAGGAGGCGCCCAGGGGCCGGGATGTGTCAAAAATTCTCCTTTTTATTTATGTTTTGCATTCTAAAATTAATACACAATTTTTAAGAATTAATGCAATAGCGTCACCATTTTTTTCATGAATATTTTATTTTTTATGATTTTCTTTATTTTTCGTCTTTACAAAATAAAATAAAATATATACGTCAAAAAATTCTGAAATTTTAGACACGATCCTTATATTTTTCTAAACATGCCTACAAAAAATGGCCTCAAAAAATGAAAAAAATAAAAATAAAAAAACCTCCGACTTGCGCAGTGGGACGCCTAAGGTCGAGATGGGTCGAATGTTCTTGTTTTTATTTATATTTTACATTCTAAAATTAATACATAATTTTTAAGAATTAATACTATTTTTTGATAAATATTTTATTTTTTATGATTTTCTCTCTTTTTCGTAACAATTTTTTCGCTAGCCTTGTGGCATTTTATTGAAAAACAAATATAAATAAATTCGCCTGGGGAAAAAAAATCTGGTCGACTGATCATGACCAAGTTCTATTCTTTTCTTTTGTCATTTCTTTTGCCAAGTACCACACATTTGTTCAAACCCATATTTTTCGACTCGCTTTCCTTCATTTCTTCCTTGAGAAAGTCCATTTGTTTACCAAAATTTCGATACACCAAGGGTGACTGAAGCTGAACCACAATAAAATTATAGGTTTCCAACTCATTCTGATCGATGATACCCAGTGAAGAAAGGCGAAGTACAGGTGGAAATATTACAGCCAAAAAGGGTATGTGTAGAAATATCCAGGCAAGAGAAAATATAATGGTGGAATTGAAATTTAGGCATATAGAGAGAAAACAGTCTCTTGTGCAGAAGGTCTCGAGCAATATATACTCGTTTCAATATTAAAATGGTCACATTTCTGGATGTGGATTACAACAAGCAATTCATCACATGATTCATGGTTGTAGTTTTCTCAAAACCCAAACAAAGAATGGTGTGAGATGACAAAAACAACCACGGGTTCGAGAAGACATGAACCTCAAGAGACAACGGCAGTACTTTCATACTTTCCCGGGATCAAAGTACCCTCCTATGCCCTCCAAAAGCCCATATCTGGAGAAATACATTAAAACCAAAAAATCAATCAGAAACCAAAAAATCAATCAGACTTCTTCCCTTTGAAATAAGAGCATGAGAATTTGACAACAAAAGAACAAAATCAATTCCTTAGAAAGGGTAGAGAGATCAGCGATGACGTGATTTTATGTTTGATTAGGTAAAATTTAGTAGAGTTCCAATGAATGTCTTCAGTGCTCAATATCCATAAACGAAAAGTCACCTAAAGCTTTTAGTTGAACATAGATACTTAATGAATCTAGCACTCACATCAAAAAAGTATACTTTATCATTTAACATTCTTTTTTTATAAGCAGCAGCCGAATTTAGCATTAACATTATTCTGTAGAATTTTATTTCAGATTCTAGACAATCAATGTCACCTCGCCTCTTAAGAAGGTTTTAAGTACTAACGATCTCCCTAATTGCATGAATCATATAGCTCTGAGAATTCCTTTAAAGATGTTTTGCTTTTAATGGCGCGAAGTTGGTAATATTTTCAAGAATCACGTTTTCTAATGTGGGTTTATTATACCAACCTTGAGGTTTGTATCCCAACTTCCTGTACACAAGGCACTCCCATCAGCGGACAAACCCAAACAGCTGATTCGGCCCTCATGTGAATTTTGGAGAGATCCCAAGTTCAAAACAACCTACCACAAATAGAAGGATTAATCCATTAAAATGACATTATACGAAATCTACCGTAATACAAGCAGAAAAACTGGAGATATGTACAGGAAGGAGAATCAGTATACAAAGTTTAGTGGCTAGACCATCTCCAATGCAAATGCTGAAGCCAATGTTATATTTGGCAAGAAAAGAAGAGTAAAAAATGGTATATTTGATATCTTATTTTATTTTGTACTACAATGCATAATGTTATTTAAATACTAAATCTATTTTTTGTCATAAATTTTAAGCTTCGGAACTTGTAAAAAGAAATTTTTTTAAGTGTTAATTAATTTGAAAAGGGCAATGTTGTGTGATTAAAAAGTGAAAAGGTCAACGCATCAACAAATAAGCAACAAATGCCAAATTTGATATTGAGTATAGCATTTCATTGGACAATGATATTCATATCCGAATTCCAAATTTTGCCATTGCATTGAAAATGCTCTTAAGTTATTATTTGGACATGATAACTCTAGGTGGGGAGAGTTTGACGTAGAAACCAGGAAAGATGGAAATTACAGACAGTGGGGGAACCATCAGAAAGATCCATTTACACATGTTATAGACCAATACACAACTAAACCGCCAGATGAGATAGTTCAAAATTTGGAAATTGTTGTTTTTACAAACTCCATGTGAAAAGCGCTCTTATGTCCAACAAATATATTTAGGAATTAAAAATTAGCTTGAAAACTCTAATAATCTCCCAAGACAACTCTAATAATTGATCATGAACAAGAATACTATGAATGTGTCACTCAATTGGCTATGCAAGAGAGTTTGCATCAAAGGCCACTTTAATATGCAAAATTTGGAAATTACCTCGGCCAATAAAGTATCCCACACATAAAACTCGCCATTTCCGTATGCAGCAAAGAGAAGTCTTCCTGATATGGAGAATGCAATTGAAGTCACAGACGGTTCATCTTTGTCACCATGCTGCTGCTGGTATACTTGGAGCTGATGCCCAGTCCTGATATCAAATAACCTGCAAGTTCCATCATCCGAGCCAGTTCCAAATCTATTTCCATCTGGAAAGAACTTTACACAATTAACATCTCCCTTATGACCTTGAAACGTCCGCACTGCTCGACTTGCCACGCGAGTATCCCACAGTCGGGCGGTTCCATCACATGAACCAGATACAAACATTCTTGGATTGGATCCGTTAATTGAAACACTGAAACAACAAAAAAGCAACCTTATAGTAAGATTTTTGAGTGGGGTCCTGATCTTTAAGCCAAAATCTTTGCACTGCAATACCGAAAAATAATCACTTGCCAACTTTACATGATATTGCATAAAAAATTGTAAGGCAACATTATACGTAAAGGGAACAGAAAAGTTTCTATTTTCACCGATACATATCCAGAGCAGATAAAGCAAGCAAAACGAATTTTGACCACTTTGATGTCGTATATTTCAGATTTCGAGCAAAAAAGAATAAGAATACGGATAACCAGAAAGAACCATATAGAGGGTTCCAAAAAGTAGAAATTTCACAATATATTCAATTCATCGAGTATAGGAGCCCGATTAATTTCACAGTAACTGCAGAGGAACAAATGATGCAAATTTTCCCTCTGTAGCCTAAGCTTACACAATGCTAGCTTTCTGAACTCTTTGGGAAAATTTACTAACATAAAACAACTCTTGCCTGCCTAAGACCTCTTGGCCTAGTGGCACTGGGGGATTTGAGTGGGGTCAGATTTAGGTGGGGGTTGTAGGTTCAATCCCGTGTTGTATAAAAAAAAAAAAAAAAAAGGAACCAACTCTTGCCTAACCTCCATTTTTTCAATTTCAAGTACTAGCCACTTGCGCAAATTCTTCAACTTCTTTAGCCAAATATATATATATATATATATATATATATTTCTATTTATGCATGTGCATATAACTTATAAGTATGTCCATTTTAGGCATATCTATAAACCTGTTACATGTATATATGGATACTTCTGTGTGAGCACTGTTGAATCTAATCTCCTTCAGGAAAACCATGCAAATGTGACTTAGCTCAATACTTGTCTGGTGTCTCTAAAGTCTTAATTATTAAAATACCTCAGTACGTCTGCAGTGTGTCCAGACTGAAATTCACCACCAAAAACTGAAGTTCTAAGGCCTGTAGTGATATCCCACAAAACACAGGTCTGATCACCAGAACTGGTAATTAAGTGAGTGTCCTCCTCTGGAACATATTGACAGGAGGAAACATAACCCCTATGACCAATAAGCGTTTTCGCTACAGGCAGATTCCCATCTCTGTCGGTTGGTGAATTAAGATTGAAGATAGAGCAAACACTGTCAAGACCACCACAGGCAACAGACTGGCCGGTCGGCGAAAACGCACAGTTCATCACCCATGCACATGGTAGCTTTATAGCGTGGGTTTTCTGGCTTGTTAGCGCATTCCACACTATCAATCGCCCATCTTGAGATGCACTTACAATCCGATTCTTTTCAGGAGTCCAATCTAATGAATACACCTGAAAAATTCTCCATAAGCATAAATCTTATTTAAATTTATCCATCCAATGAAAAAATAAACAAACTATGCAACAAACTATGCTACGCCAACAGGCCAAATACACAATCGTTAGCCTAAATAATAAGACAATCAAATATATAAACAAAGCTAGAACTGGACAGTGGTAAATAATACTAAATAGCAACACAAATTATCATAACAAGCTTTTGGAGGTCAAGTACGCATAAGCACAAACATACATGGTCAAAAAAGTAGAAACCAATAGTATAACAAGTTTTCATTTTCAACAACATGTTTACTCAAACCTTCATTAACATCAGTCATCAAAACTTCAAATGATCCTAAAAATTCAAACTTTTCCCAAGAATTTGCTGATCTTCACCGGTATTTTTACTTCAGTTCCAAACATAAAAAACAAAAACTAATAATTCTACAAATTCCATCAATCTATTTATAACAGCAAAAAGATTATATATATAGCAGAAAGCTCATTATATGTGTATTTATATATAACTGTATTCACCTTTCCAGTATGACCTTGCAAAGTTCTGCAGCACACTAGATCCGTAGGTCCAAACCGGACCGGTGTTCTTCCCTGAGACTTGGCATATCCCGCAACTGCAAAAATTCAACATCGTACCAATTAGATCCAAAAATCGAAAAATTAAAAACCAAAATAAAATAAAATAAAATGGAATAAAGCAAGAAATAGGAAAAAGAACACGAAAGAATCAAAGGGTGGCTGACCATCGGTGTCGAGCAAAGAAAGTCGCCTCTGCCTCAATTGCTCTCTGAGAGAGTTGACCGTCTCTGTTGTCGCCACGTGGCGCTCTTTCAGCTCGGCGACAGACATTTTCCCTCCTCGGAATTGAAGTCAGAACTAGGAGAAGACCGCCATAGCCAGAAACACAGAAAAACGAAAAAGGCCTGATCTTGAGCTAGAGTCCCAACCCCATGGAGCTTCCGAACTTCGTAGAGTGATCAGTCAATCAGATTAGGGTTTTTGCCACCCCTCCGCCGAAATTTTAATTGATACTCTCTCTCAATCGCACAAACACAGAGAGAGAGAGAGGATGAGAGAGAAGTGGTGGGGGTTGCAGGTGCCAAGTGTGGCGGTATCTCCTCCTCCGCAAACACACACACACAGAGCGCAGCCTATGACCCGTCTCAATTTTCAGGAGAGAGAGAGAGAGGAGAGAGAAAGTGAAAGAGGATAGAGAGATTAGCTGTTGAAGAGAGAAGAAGCGCGTGGGATTATTTGCTAATAAGTTGTTGTTGTTGTCATGGTGAAAATTGGACTGGCGCGTGGACTCCTTTTTAAGCCACGTGTCGTTTGATGATGAACTTCTGTCTGTAGTCTATTTGCTAGAACACCTTGTCAGTTGTGAGTTGTCAATGTAGGGTTTTAGGTCTCATTCATTTCGTTGATTCAAGTTTTTAATTCGAGTTGAGATATAATTTTATGTGAGAGTTTTTTACTATAATAAAAAAGTTATATGTGATTATTTGTGAAAGTTTTTTACTGTAACAAAACTCAAATTCTAAACTCGAATCAGCGAAATGAACTGGATCTAAGGCTCTTGGTTTTATGAGTTTAAACTCATCATTTTAATTATGTTATAACATTTTTTTTATAAAAAATTTAAAATTTAAATGTTAAAATTAAATTATTGATTTAAATGTATAGACTAAATCATTTTGAGGACGTTTAGTTGATGAATTTAAAATCATGATTCAGACTTATTTTTGATTTATGTGTATTTTTTATGAGAGAAAATATTATACCAAGTCACGAACAATACGAATCCTCTAACCAAACGTCCCATTTATGATGTGTTTGGAAGTCGTTCTAAAATAATTTTATTTTTTATATGAAAATAGAAATGAAAACGTTTTCAATCTCAAATAGAAATTATTTTTGAAAATACATTTAGTAGTTTTATCAAGAGATTGTTTTCAGTATAAAAAAACATATTAATGGGTCTGTTTGTTTGTGTTTTCATTTTCATTTTTCACGGTTTTCAAAGCAAAAAAATGAAAACGGGTGTTAAAAATGTGTTTGGTGTAAATTTTTTTAAAAAACAAAACCAAAAACGTTGTTGTCTTTTTGTGGAAATCAGAAAACGAAAAAAATGTGTTTTCATTTTCTCGTTTTCGTTTTCTGTTTTCTAAAAACGGATTTCTCTTTTTTTTTTTTTCATTTTCTTCTCTTTCAAGTAGAGAGAGACATTGGGTGCGTTTGGAATTGATTCCAAAACGTTTTTGTTTTCTGTACGAAAATGAAAATGAAAACGTTTTCAATCTCAAATAGAAATTATTTTTGAAAATACATTTAGTAGTTTTATCAAGAGATTGTTTTCAGTATAAAAAAACATATTAATGGGTCTGTTTGTTTGTGTTTTCATTTTCTCGTTTTCGTTTTCTGTTTTCTAAAAACGGATTTCTCTTTTTTTTTTTTTCATTTTCTTCTCTTTCAAGTAGAGAGAGACATTGGGTGCGTTTGGAATTGATTCCAAAACGTTTTTGTTTTCTGTACGAAAATGAAAATGAAAACGTTTTCAATCTCAAATAGAAATTATTTTTGAAAATACATTTAGTAGTTTTATCAAGAGATTGTTTTCAGTATAAAAAAACATATTAATGGGTCTGTTTGTTTGTGTTTTCATTTTCTCGTTTTCGTTTTCTGTTTTCTAAAAACGGATTTCTCTTTTTTTTTTTTTCATTTTCTTCCCTCTTTTCTGAAACCGCTTTTGTATTATATATGTTTATTTAATATATTATTACATGTTTTCAAAAATTAAACCACCAAACGCAGTTTCAGTTTTTTTTAAAACTGAAATCAATCTCTAAATAAAACTACTAAACGCATTTTCAATAATAATTCAAAAATGAAACTAAAAACGTTTTCATTTTCATTTTCGTACAGAAAACAAAAACGTTTTGGAATCAATTCCAAACGCACCCAATGTCTCTCTCTACTTGAAAGAGAAGAAAATGAAAACAAAAAATGAAAAACGACTAAAAGTCATTTTTCATTTCCCTCTTATTGTACTCTAAACTAAAAAATCATTTTTATTTCCGTTTTTGTCTTTAGTTGTGCAAAACATCGTTTTAAAATCATTTTAATTTTTTTTCAAAAAACATAAAAAATAAAAATAAGAATAATTCCAAACACAACATTAGTCTCTCAAATAATAAGATTAGGGACACCTTAGCAAATAATAACAATAATAACAATAATAATAATAATAATAATAATAATAATAATAATAATAATAATAATTAGGGCTTAAATTTCAATTTTGATCCCTCAACTATGTTTTTATTGTTTTATTTTGGCCCCTTCAATTTTGACATGTTGTAAATTAGACCTTAATACTTGTCTCATATTTGACTACGTGGTCACAAAAGTCATTAAAAGAAAATTACTCTTTTAAAAAATAAAACTTTTTTATCGCAAAAAAAAAAAAAATTAAAAAGTCAAGTGAATCCCTTCCTACTAGTTAATAAAAGGCATTTTATATAAATCATGTATAAATAAATTAAAGAATTAAAAAAAAAAACTTAGAGCTTGTTCATTTGTTTTTTTGAATTAAGGTGATTTGAGTTCAGATTTAAATTTGAGTTAATGTGTATTTGAGTATGATTTGAGTGAGACTCTAATTTTTCATTTTTGTTTAGATATGCACATTTTGAGTTATAGTTAGAATTGATAATCTATTTGAGTTTGAGTTTGTGTTTGGGTGGGTGCAAATTTAAATTTGTATTTGGATAATATTTTAATAAAAACTTAATAGTGATGGAAAATTTTAATAGAGTATATGGGTGGGGTTTTATTTGTCTCTTCGTTGTGAACGCATAGAAAAAAAAACATCTCAATCGGAATTAAAATGAAAAAGTTATGGCGTTTTTAAGAATTAAAAAAATAATGTTCATTAACTTGAGTTGGAGTTTAGGAACTTGAGTTGAAGGGAAAACTTGAACTCAAATTTTAGTCATAACTCAAGTTAAAACTCAAATTTTACAAAAGAATATGAACTTGAATAAAGTTGTAACTTGAGTTTAAACTTTTTTTTTAATTTGGGTGTAAATAAACAAGCCCTTAATGTTATATCATTACGCGAGCTCATTAGTTAACAAGTAATGTTAATCGAACGGCTCAATCTCCTTTCATTTAAATATATTAGATTCAATTTTTATAATTCAATTAAAGCGTATAAGTGTCAATTTTGAATATGGATGGCAATGGGGCAGGTGGGGACGGAGGATGATTTCCTATCCCCATCTCCACCTCCTTAAATTGTCTTATTTCCTATCTCCATCCCCGCTTAAGCAGGAACAGGGTCGGAGTCGGCAATTCTTCATTGGACAAGCTTTCCCTATACCCACTCAATTCCTCATTATATAAGATTATGTATTTAAGAATTATAGCAACTCAAAATAAAAATAAAATAGAAATTCATTATAAATTTAAACTAAAATCAAAGGTTTTATAAAAAATAAAAAAAACTAAAAACTAAATTCTTAACCTATTGCAAACTAAATCCAAAAGTAATAACTAATGTATAAGCGAAAAAAAGTTCAAAAACATAAACGCAAATTATCCTTCATTGTCTATTCTTAATAGCTTCTTTCTTTATAGCATGATTGCACGTTATTTCTTCTCAAAAATCATAGTTCAAAAAACTTAAAATTTTAAGAGATTATGTATAAATATATAAAATTACATAAGAAAAAAACAAGAATGCGGGATGGGGAGTACTTCCCCCATCCCCACCCCACCACAAATTGGGATCTATCCCCATCTATGATAATTGTTCCCTAATCTCATTCTGTTCAAGGCGGATCCACGTCCCGTAAAAAATATTGTCATCCCTAATATTAAAGCCCCCAATCATTTGTCATTTAAATTTATGCAAAGCTTCATGACGAGGCGCTTATATTCTATATCATATAAGATATAAAGAAGCACATATGAGCTTCAAAGGTTTTCGTACTTAAACTGTGTTTTGCTTGCTTGCAACTTTTGTTTTTCCTTTTTTATTGGCAAATTGTATTTTCTACCTTAAAAAAAGGATATTGTATTTTTCTGTTTTTCTTCCTTTGTTTTCTTTAACTGTATTTTAAGCGTTGTTCCTTTTTTTTTTTTTTTTTTTTTTTTTTTTAAATTTTTTTTTTTTTTTTTTTATTTTTCATTGTTTCTCATTAAAATATATATTTTTTCCATTAATTTCCTTTTTTAAACACCTCATTTATTTTCTTTTTTATTTTCATAAATATTTTCACTTGTGAATCTCTATACTCTTTAATATATATCTTTACTTATAGTAGAGAAGATGTATACATTTTCAACTTTTTTCAACCTTCATAATACATAATATGTAATCGTTGATTTTCATCGAACTATAATTTTATTTAGGTTAAAATTTAAAACTTCTTAATAATTTTACACTGTTATTGTATAAATTTTTATGCATGCAATTTTTTACTTTGAAAATAATGATAAATTGGTTATATTTATTTATGTGTATCGTAATTAAAACATTATTGGTATCCCTTAAAAAACAAGATTAGTATGTTTTTTAGTTTGACTTTAAAAAAGTAAATCGACTTTATTAGTATATATATTTATTTCTTCTTAAAGAAACAATTAAAAAAACATTTTTGTATTGAAATATTTTTATAATTTTAACTAAATAAAAAACATGCAAACTGCACAGTGGGGAAAAAAAAGGAACATTGTTACAAATGGGTCGTGCCTAAGGCACGTCCCTCAACCTAGTTATACATAGAAGAGAAGATGCATTTGTTCAATCATCATTTTATATATAAAACAAGTTTATTGATTTTTGTTTAATCATTTGCTTTATATAATATGTGAAAGTTTATAGCTTTCTAATAAGTTTACATTATCATTCTAAAAAGATTGTTATCTATGTTTTAAATTGAAAAATTAATTATAGATTGGTTATATTTATCCATGATTGCATTCCTATACTTGAAGATGTAAATGCTATATATGTTTAGGTTGAAAGCAAATTATATGTTAAATCAGCATATTCATTTCTAGATATTTTTAATTTTTGTTAGACTTTATGTGTAAATGGAAAGCAAATTATGTGTTGTATCAACATATTGGGCCTGTTTGTTTGCGTTTTCATTTTCGTTTTTCACGGTTTTCAAAGCAAAAAAATGAAAACGGGTGTTAAAAACGTGTTTGGTGCAATTTTTTTTTAAAAACAAAACCAAAAACGTTTTTGTCTTTTTGTGGAAATCAGAAAACGAAAAAAAGGTGTTTTCATTTTCTCGTTTTCGTTTTCTGTTTTCTGAAAAACGGATTTCACTTTTTTTTTTTTTCATTTTCTTCCCTCTTTTCTGATACCGTTTTTCTATTATATATGTTTATTTAATATATTTATTTAATATAATATTATTATTTAATATATTTAATAATATTATTTATTTAATATATTTAATAATATTATTTACTTAATATATTATTATTTAATATATTATTACATGTTTTCAAAAATTAAACCACCAAACGCAGTTTCAATTTTTTTTTTTAAATTGAAATCAATCTCTAAATAAAACTACTAAACGCATTTTTAGAAATAATTCAAAAATAAAACTAAAAACGTTTTCATTTTCATTTTCGTACAGAAAATAAAAACGTTTTGGAATCAATTCCAAACGCACCCATTCATTTCTAGATATTTCCTAACTAAAAATAATTAGAAAAGTAGTTTTTGTATTGATAGATTGTCAATCATTATTTCAGAATTTGATATGAAATTTTTGCAACAAAAAAAAAAGAAAAAGAAAATACAAAGGTGAAAAATGTTTGTGCAAAAACGTACAGCTTCCATTTAAGGAAAAAAAGAGGGTACGACTGTTCTTCTCCTTCTTTCTGAACTATTTTCATCTATGTATCTTACTACTAGATGATTTATTATGCATTTCTATTTTAATTTTCTTCCTTAAGTTCACTATTAACTTCGGATACAGTAACAACATTTATATACTTTTTCGTAAAACTGAAACTAAAAAAGTGAATTGATTTTTAACTTATTATACTTTTAAGTATTAATTAGAACTCATATGTTACATTTATATTCTTCTTACAACAAACAGCACAGAAGTGTTTCAGGGAAAAAAAAAAAAAAATCATAGAAGTGCCATAGGCACTTTTCCACACTGTGAAGCGACATGCTGAACAATTACCAATCTTCAAGCACTATGCTATCTTATATGAGGATATAATAAAACGGATTAACAAATTTATAAAATCTTATTGACAAAATTCAAAAGATACCGTGATTTTAACTAGAAAACATGTTTTTTTTTTTTATTCTCGTTGATTTCATCGATTCGAATTTTCAATTTTAGGTTTTCACAGTTAAAAACTATCAGAAAATGTCACATCTAATTTTTTATGTTACAGTTAAAAGCTCTAAAAAAATATCACATCTCAGCTTAAATTGAAAACTTGAATCTACGAAACGAACAATTTTTAACAACACATTTAAACGATAGTTCTTAGGATTTAAACTGCCCTAAAATTATTCTCTTAGATTTTTTCTAAATATATTATGGTCTAGTTTAGACTTTTCTCACATTTTTTTACAAACCAGACTGAACAATTTTTTTAACAGTACAGTCTGGTATGAAATCATCGAAAACTAGTTACAACGTGAAACTGGATTAGCAGTCTCTACTTTGTACAATCCTAATTGAATTGCTGATCGGTAATTATTACTTCAAATTACTTGATTTTGCCCAGGAATGTGAGTTCAGTTGTTGAATATTTATATTAAACCTATGTTTGTATTGCCAATTCTCTTGAAAGAAAGATGTCACTTTTCAGTAATTTATTTTCTATTCCAGTATATATTTTAACAACACATTTAAATGCTAAGTCTTTTGGCAATTTAAACCATACTTTTTAGATGTCAAAATTCAAATCACTTTGACTTTCACCGAAACGTAACCTAAGTGTTTGGCACAAATTTTACTTTTTAGTCAGTAGGAAAAAAAAGTAGTGAAACTTAAGACATTTTAGTAAATGTCTTAATTGGTAAAATGACTTTTAAATTTTGTATAAGAAATAAATATTAAGGTGATTTGAGTAATGATCTTGAGTTGAGTTTGAGTTATAACTTGAGTTAAAGTTGTAACTTGAGTTTGTGTTTGAATGTGCATATTTGAGTTATGATTTGAATTGAGAATATTTTTAAATTTGTGTTTGGTTGAGTCAAAACATAAATTTGTATTTATATGACTTTCACCGAAACGTAACTTAAGTGTTTGGCACAAATTTCAATTTTTGTTTTTAGTCAGTAGGAAAAAAAAGTAGTGAAACTTAAGACTTTTCAGTAAATGTCTTTGTTGACGGTGATTTCTCGTCAACAAAAAACCGGCCGGTTTTTTGTTGAGGAGAAATCACCGTCAACAATTGGCGACTCCACTAGGGACCGAAAGCGTTCAACCCCCAACAACATAGTTAGCAAGCGCGCCTCTAAGAGAGACGGACGAAACCGCCATCCATCCAGGGAATAGTGGGATGGAAGGAGATCTACGCCCGGCCGGAGACGAAGTCCCACCCCCAGACGCGCCACGGCCGGATCCTATGCAGATGCAGGCCCAACTGACCACTCTAACTGAGCTGGTACGTGGGCTGATGACCGTGGTTGAGCGCTTAGACGGGAGGAACTCTATGCCGCCGTTAGAAGACGCCCCGAGGCTGTAGGGACCTGCCATGGCTAGAAACCCGAACCCCGGTGACCACCCACACATTCAAGAGGGAACCGGGGACATCGAGAATCACCGGGGCCCTCTTAGGCCTCGGCTTTCCCAATCCTCTGGCAGCCGTTTAAGGGCCGCCGGACTCCGAGCTCCCGAGGACCGGGCACCAAGGGGTCCGGGAAATCCCGAGGTGTTACCCTAGAATCCAGGGGAAAACTCACTAAGAGACTCGGGATCAGTACATGCGGGCGGCCAGGCCAGGGGCAGACCCAACGCTCAGAGGGCAGAGGCGTCGAGAGTATCTGGCTCGGCCATTTCAACAGAAGAAGCACGCGCCATCATTTAACGTATGGCCAGCCTGGAGCAAAAACTGACGGGGGACGTGGTGGGTCTAAAAAAGAACATGGGGCGAGTGGCTGAGGTGGTGAACGTCGACATCACGCCCTGCCACACACATAACCATCCATTTACCGAAGAGATAATGGTGCCCCCTCTCCCCGATAAATATAGGTCGCCGTCGATCCCACCATATGATGGTCGAGGGGATCCCGACGACCATTTGGAGATGTACACAGGGCACATGCTTTTGCACGGGTACGCTAAGGAGATCATGTGCCGAGCCTTTCGGGACCATTTGACGGACTCTGCCCGAAGATGGTTCCGGACGCTGAGGCCAAACTCTATCTTGAGCTGGGATGAGTTGAAGGAAGCATTTTCTCTCCAATTCATAGGGGTTAAAAAGTACGTCCCCCCGAAGCAGAATCTGACGACGATATACCAAAAGCTGAATGAGTCATTAAGGGAATGGCTCGCGAGATATGGGGAAGTGGTCGCCGCCACGACGGATATAACAGACAGAGAGGCCTTGATGGGGGCCTTATCTAGCATGAAGAAAATTACTCCCTTCAAAAGAAAGCTGAACCCGTCCAGCTACAGGGAATTTCTGGCGCGAGCGCAGGGGTAGATCAATGTCGAAGAGGCGGACGCAAATGACCCCGAACACAGGTCCAACAAGAATAAAGGGCCCGAACAAGGGTCGGCGCCTGCGAAACAGGACACGAAGAAGCGTTGAGGTGGAGGAAGTGGAGACAAGTAGCCCGCTGCAACGACGAGCGACATTTACCCCCTTTTTGTTCACTGGCAATTCTATTAGCTAGTTGAAGCAGAGGAATCAGCAAGAATTTTTGTGAAGATTTAAGATGGAGACAAACTCTCGGAGGTTCTTTTGTTGGCATTCATGATAATCTTTATTAGGATATAAATTAAAACACACTCTTGGGACACAGAGATTGAGAACTCCAAATAAATGGAAAAATATGTCTGTCTGTTTTTTTGTTTTTGTTTTTTTGTTTCAATGAACGTTTAATAGAGTCATGGATGCATTCAAGTATTTTTGAAAACCCTCATCCTTAGTAAATAAACAAGAATACCCTCGGTAAATAAATGAGAAAAAAATAAACTGTCAGTAGTTCTCAACTTTTTAACCGTTAAATCTGTATTAAAAACTGTCTATTCTACGTAACTTTTTTAAACAAATGTGATTTTAATCAGATTAACAATTAAAAATTGATACCACCGATAGACTTACCGAGGAAGTCTCATACGAAAATAGGAGAATGACACACTAATTTATTGTTGTATGAAAAAGTTTGCTTCACCCCTAATATAATGTTGGATTTAAAATGAAAAATAACTCCTTAAAAACAAAAACCAAAAAAGTTTAAAACAATTTTTTTTCTACTAAAAAATTAAATAGTTTGCTCTCCTCATTTAACCCATTTGCCAATACAGATAGAGCCATGCATGTTCACCTAGACTAGCTGGCTTCCATAGTCTAAGTATTATTACACAAACATTATAAACTCCTTGCTTAAAACTGTACCAGCAAGTTTTTTAAAAATCCCAGGCTTTGTCACGATACCAAAGGGGATGAAAAGTTGTGGATTTGTGGTGCTAAGCCAAGAAGCCAAGGCAAGAGGAGAGCCGTAAGCCTCGGCTGTTTCAAAGGTACGATTCTTACCACGAACTGACAGTAGGAGTCGAGGAGGTTTTTAATCAGGTCGGCCGAGGAAACCTGCTGCGCCGACCAGAACCAATGAAAACGAATCCCAGCCGGAGGAACCAAAAGAAATTCTGTAGGTTCCACGGCAATGTCGGCCACCACACCAACGATTGCGCCGATCTCAAGGATGAAATCGAGATAGTAATCCGAGAGGGAAGGTTACAAGAGTTCAGGGCCGAACAAAGACCCCGACATGACGGCCATGGCGGGCAAGGTGATAGTTGACACCGAGAGGAGAACCAGCACCCAGAGGATCGTGAACCCGTCGGCGTCATACGAACTGTCCTCGGTGGCCCCTAAATAGGAGGAGACTCAAGGAGGTCTCAGAAGGACTACGCCCACGAGGCCATGGGGTTTACCAGGAGCGATTCTGGAGCATTTCCGCTGCAAAAACCCTAAGGTACAGCCACACCGACGTGGCCTTTAACGAAGACGACGCCAGCGGAGTTCACTTCTCCCACAACGACGCATTGGTGGTGGAAGCCATGATAGGGAACCACACCGTGTGCCGAATCCTGGTAGACAATGGGAGCTCGGTGGACCTCCTATACTCCGACTGCTTGGAGAAAATGGGGATCCAAAAGGAGCAGTTGGAAAAGACCTCCAGGCCACTATATGGTTTCACCGGGGACTCCGTCATCCCCCAGGGGACTATCCGGTTGATTATAACCGCTGGAGAAAAACCCCGACAGGCTACTACAATGGCCAACTTTGTGGTAATAAACCTCCAGGCCACTATATGGTTTCACCGGGGACTCCGTCATCCCCCAGGGGACCATCCGGTTGCCTATAACCACCGGAGAAAAACCCCGACAGGCTACTACAATGGCCAACTTTGTGGTAATAAAAAGAGGCTCCAGTACAATGCCGTGATTAGAAGACTGACCCTTCAGGCGCTAAGGGCCATAACTTCCGTCTACCACCAAAAGTTCAAGTTCCCTACCCCAAATGGTGTAGGCAAGATAAAGAGCAAGACCATCCGGTTGCCTATAACCACCGGAGAAAAACCCCGACAGGCTACTACAATGGCCAACTTTGTGGTAATAAAAAGAGGCTCCAGTACAATGCCGTGATTAGAAGACTGACCCTTCAGGCGCTAAGGGCCATAACTTCCGTCTACCACCAAAAGTTCAAGTTCCCTACCCCAAATGGTGTAGGCAAGATAAAGAGCAACCAGTACGAAGCTAGGGTTGCATACTCTGATGCCCTGCGCGGATATGACCAGCCGGGGAGACAGGAGGCTAGGATGGTTCATCAGAACCCTGTCGAGGACATAGACCCCAGGGTTCAAGAAGAGGTCACATGGTCTCAACCTATCGAGCAATTGGTGGAAATCTGAGTTGATGAAGACGAGTCCACCAAAGTGTTGAAAATAGGCTCAGATTTGGCCCCCTCACTTAAAGTTGAGATCGAGAACTTCCTCAGGAAAAACTTGGATGTCTTCGCCTGGAATCACGCCGACATGGAAGGAATCGACGTCAACGTTATATGTCACTCCCTGAATGTTGACCCCTCATATCCTCCTAAGCGCCAGAAGCGTCGACTGATGAACCCCGAGAGGTATGAAGCGCTAAAAGAAGAGGTCGACAAACTAATCAACAATGGGTTCATCAGGGAGGCCCATTACCCACGTTGGGTCTCGAACCCAGGTATGGTAGTTAAGCCCAACGGGGACTGGAGAACATGTGTCGACTTCAGCGATCTCAACAAAGCCTGCCCAAAGGATGACTTTCCACTCCCACAGATAGACCAAATGGTCGACGCCACGGCGGGACATGAGATGCTGAGTTTTATGGACGCCTACTCCAGATACAACCAGATCCCCATGCATCCAGCCGTCAAGGAGCACACGTCCTTCATAACCAATAGGGGCCTCTACTGCTACAAGGTGATGCCATTCGGCCTGAAAAATGCAGGGGTTACCTACCAACGGCTTGTGAATAAAATGTTTGCTCAACAGCTCGGCAAAACCATGGAGGTATACGTCAACAACATGCTTGTTAAAAGCGCCAGGGCCAGCCAGCACGTCGACCATCTGGGTGAGATGTTTGGTGTATTGAGAAAATACCACATGAAACTAAATCCCCAGAAATGTGCATTTGGAGTTGGGTTGGGGAAATTTCTCGGCTTTATGGTCAGCAACCGAGGGATAGAAGCTAACCCGGAGAAAATTAAAGCCCTGCAGGACATGCGATCCCCAACCAAGCCAAAGGAGGTGCAAAGGTTGACAGGATGTGTCGCCGCCCTAAACAGGTTTATATCAAAGGCAACAGACAAATGCATCCCCTTTTCGACGCTTTGAAAGGAGGCAAGCGTTTTGAGTGGACACCGCAGTGTGAAGAGGCCTTCCGGGGATTGAAGGAACATTTGGACAGACCTCCAATTCTGTCAAAACCAAACCTCGACGAAGAGCTTAGCCTATATCTCTCCGTGTCCCAACACGCCGTAAGTTCCGTACTGATAAGGGAGAAAGAAAGGGTGCAATTGCCAATCTACTATGTGAGTAAGAGCCTCGTCGACGCCGAATCAAGATACAGCGAAATGGAGCGCTTAGCCCTCGCCCTGATGGTAGCTTCGAGAAAGCTTCGGCACTATTTCCAATCTCACACCATACGGGTTCTTACAAACCACCCATTGAGACAGGCTCTGCAAAAGCCCGAAACTTCCGGTCGACTCCTCAAATGGTCGGTAGAACTGAGCCAGTTCGACATAAAATATGTGCCAAGAACTACGATCAAGGGCCAAGCGTTGGCTGATTTTCTAGCCGAATTCTCCCATAGACCAGCTTCCACCACGCCTGAAGAAGTCGAGACTACATGATGGAAGCTCTACGTGGATGGAGCGTCGAGCGAAAGCGGGTCAGGAGCTGGCGTCTTGTTAATCGGCCCAGAAAGCCACAAGATTACCTCGACGGTTCGATTTAAATTCAAGGCGTCGAACAATGAGGCGGAATACGAAGCGCTAATCGCAGGACTGCGATTGGCCAGCCACCTGAAAATGGAAAGGCTCAGCGTCTTCAGCGATTCTCAACTGGTCGTCGGGCAAGTAAAAGAAGAATACCAAGCACGCGGCGAAAAGATGGGAGCGTACTTGAGGAAGGTAAAGGAAGAACTTGCTAAGTTCAAGAACTACGAGATACTTCAGATACCACGAACTGAAAATACAAACGCCGACGCTCTGAAAAAGCTAGCATCTTCAAGAGATTCTGACGCACTGGGGGTCGTCCCTATCAAAGAATTGGAGCGGCCGACTATTGAAGAAAAAGCTAAAGCATTAATCGTCCAAACAGGCAAAAATTGGATGACGCCCCTCATCCAATACCTAATGGAAGCACAACTACCAAACAATAAAGACGAAGCCAGACGAATCATGTATAGAGCTGCTAGGTACTTGTTGTACGACGGCTTGCTCTACCGACGAGGCTACTCAACACCTCTACAGCGGTGCCTGGATAACGCTGAGGCCCAGAAGGTCCTCCAAGAAATCCATGAAGGGGTCTGCGGTAACCACACTGGGGGCAGTCTTTGGCTCTAAAGGTATTAGGGCAAGGATACTACGCTAAAAAAAGACGCTTTTCAATACACCCGACGTTGTGATAAATGCCAAAGGTATGCCACAATTCCTAGAGCACCCCTAGAAAATTTAACTTCCATTCTCAGTCCATGGCCCTTCGCCAAATGGGGGGTTGACCTGATCGGGCCATTACATCTTGC
>NW_010366164.1:224397-231339 GCF_000414095.1 Morus notabilis
GCTCAACAGCTCGGCAAAACCATGGAGGTATACGTCAACAACATGCTTGTTAAAAGCGCCAGGGCCAGCCAGCACGTCGACCATCTGGGTGAGATGTTTGGTGTATTGAGAAAATACCACATGAAACTAAATCCCCAGAAATGTGCATTTGGAGTTGGGTTGGGGAAATTTCTCGGCTTTATGGTCAGCAACCGAGGGATAGAAGCTAACCCGGAGAAAATTAAAGCCCTGCAGGACATGCGATCCCCAACCAAGCCAAAGGAGGTGCAAAGGTTGACAGGATGTGTCGCCGCCCTAAACAGGTTTATATCAAAGGCAACAGACAAATGCATCCCCTTTTCGACGCTTTGAAAGGAGGCAAGCGTTTTGAGTGGACACCGCAGTGTGAAGAGGCCTTCCGGGGATTGAAGGAACATTTGGACAGACCTCCAATTCTGTCAAAACCAAACCTCGACGAAGAGCTTAGCCTATATCTCTCCGTGTCCCAACACGCCGTAAGTTCCGTACTGATAAGGGAGAAAGAAAGGGTGCAATTGCCAATCTACTATGTGAGTAAGAGGCTCCTCGACGCCGAATCAAGATACAGCGAAATGGAGCGCTTAGCCCTCGCCCTGATGGTAGCTTCGAGAAAGCTTCGGCACTATTTCCAATCTCACACCATACGGGTTCTTACAAACCACCCATTGAGACAGGCTCTGCAAAAGCCCGAAACTTCCGGTCGACTCCTCAAATGGTCGGTAGAACTGAGCCAGTTCGACATAAAATATGTGCCAAGAACTACGATCAAGGGCCAAGCGTTGGCTGATTTTCTAGCCGAATTCTCCCATAGACCAGCTTCCACCACGCCTGAAGAAGTCGAGACTACATGATGGAAGCTCTACGTGGATGGAGCGTCGAGCGAAAGCGGGTCAGGAGCTGGCGTCTTGTTAATCGGCCCAGAAAGCCACAAGATTACCTCGACGGTTCGATTTAAATTCAAGGCGTCGAACAATGAGGCGGAATACGAAGCGCTAATCGCAGGACTGCGATTGGCCAGCCACCTGAAAATGGAAAGGCTCAGCGTCTTCAGCGATTCTCAACTGGTCGTCGGGCAAGTAAAAGAAGAATACCAAGCACGCGGCGAAAAGATGGGAGCGTACTTGAGGAAGGTAAAGGAAGAACTTGCTAAGTTCAAGAACTACGAGATACTTCAGATACCACGAACTGAAAATACAAACGCCGACGCTCTGAAAAAGCTAGCATCTTCAAGAGATTCTGACGCACTGGGGGTCGTCCCTATCAAAGAATTGGAGCGGCCGACTATTGAAGAAAAAGCTAAAGCATTAATCGTCCAAACAGGCAAAAATTGGATGACGCCCCTCATCCAATACCTAATGGAAGCACAACTACCAAACAATAAAGACGAAGCCAGACGAATCATGTATAGAGCTGCTAGGTACTTGTTGTACGACGGCTTGCTCTACCGACGAGGCTACTCAACACCTCTACAGCGGTGCCTGGATAACGCTGAGGCCCCGAAGGTCCTCCAAGAAATCCATGAAGGGGTCTGCGGTAACCACACTGGGGGCAGTCTTTGGCTCTAAAGGTATTAGGGCAAGGATACTACGCTAAAAAAAGACGCTTTTCAATACACCCGACGTTGTGATAAATGCCAAAGGTATGCCACAATTCCTAGAGCACCCCTAGAAAATTTAACTTCCATTCTCAGTCCATGGCCCTTCGCCAAATGGGGGGTTGACCTGATCGGGCCATTACATCTTGCGCCCGGAGGCTTTAAATTTACAATCGTCGCGGTAGACTACTACACGAAGTGGGCAGAGGCAAAGGCTCTAACTACAACAACATAAGCGGCTTGCACCAAATTCATGTGGGACAACATCGTGTGCAGGTTTGGGGTTCCCCACTCAATAGTATCCAACAACGGGAAGCAGTTCGACAATGCCTCAACAAGCAGATTTTGTGACAGCCTGGACATTCGGAAAGACTTCTCGGCACCAATCCATCCACAATCTAACGGACAAGTCGAGGCGGTCAATAAAATATTAAAGTACACCCTCAAAAAGAGACTCGATGATCTAAAAGGAAGATGGGCTGAGGAACTTTCCAAGGGCTTATGGGCATACAGGACGACGAGCCGAACTATTACAGGTGAAACGCCCTTCTCCATGGTGTATGGCGTCGAGGCAATGCTCCCCATAGAAATCAAAATGCCGACTCTAAGAACCGCCGTCCATAACGACGATGACAACACGGAAGGCATGAACGGGGAACTTGACTTGTTGGAAGAAAAAGGCTCGACTCCCAACTGTGCCTCGCCGCTTATCAGCAAAGAGCAGCGCGATATTACAACAAGAAAGTTCAGCAAAGAAGGTTCGTCCCAGGGGACCTAGTATTAAAAAGGGTAACGTAGAATACAAAACCAAAAAATACTGGTCCACTGGGCCCAACTTGAGAAGGGCCCTACTGCATAAGGGAAGTACTACGTCCTGGCACCTACGTTTTAGAAAGCCTCGATGGCAAGAGGATTCAACACCCGTGGAATGCAAAACAGCTAAGGCTGTACTACCAATAGTGTATGTAATTCTTACGCATTTCAATTGTACATTCTCTACGAATTAAATAAATTAACATGTTTGCATAAAGAAAGGAATTCACCCCTTAATAACATGTCTGCTTAAAAAAATAAGGTTATATCAAACAGACATGGGGGGACAGAGGTCCACAAATCACTAAAAACATGGCAAGCACTTGGCAAAATTCTAAGGAATTTTCTAAAGCGACGACCCCAAATGGTACAATCGACGTCAAATCCTCCAAGGAGGGAAGGTGAGCACGTAGTAAAATTCTAAGGAATTTTCTAAAGCGACGACCCCAAGGGGAGAAATCAACATCAAATTTCTAAGGAGAAAAGACGGACACGTAGTAAAATTCTAAGGAATTTTCTAAACCGACGACCCCAAGGGGTGAAATCAGCGTCAAATTCTCCAAGGAGAAAAGACGGACACGTAGTAAAATTCTAAGGAATTTTCCAAAGTGACGACCCCAAGGGGTGAAATCAGCGTCAAATTCTCCAAGGAGAAAAGACGGACACTTAGCAAAATTCTAAGGAATTTTCCAAAGCGACGACCCCAAGGGGTGAAATCAGCGTCAAATTCTCCAAGGAGAAAGACGGACACTTAGCAAAATTCTAAGGAATTTTTTAAAAACAACAAATTGCAAAGCAAGGTACGAACAAAATCCATTACCTTTATAAAAAAAAAGGAAGGGTATGTCCAAATCAATATTAAGTTACAAACACAAAAAAAGAGAGAGACAGGTAAAAATCATTTCAGGCATCGCCGCCGATTCATCGCCGTCACCAGGCGGGGAAACGTTGTCATCGCCAGCAGGAGGAGGAGAGTTATAAAGGAAGCTCAAGTCCCACTCTAGACGCTAATTCTTGATCAGATCGACAATTTGTTGACCCGCAGATTGAAAATCCTTGGTGCGGATGTCAGTGAGCTCCGAAGAAGCCTTGAACTCCTCAATAATCTCAGCGCGCCTGGCGTCGAAGGCAAATGCAGCTTCTACCTCGGCTTCCCTCTTCCCCTCAGCGAAACGCCTCTTCGCTTCCTCAGCTGCTTCAGACAACTTTTTATCGGATAGATCTGCCCGCTTCGTGAGATCCTCGACCTTAGCCTTCAACTTTGCCAGTTCATCTTCCAAACTCACCAGCTTGGCCATGGCCACGTCCCTCTTCTCGACGGCATCATCTAACCATTTTTTGGCGTCAGAAACAAGGGAGTTGAGCTTGGCTTCCACTTCATCCATCTCCTTATCGCGCTCCTCAACCTTAACTAGGTCAAGGAGGTTAAGGATGGAAAGGACCAGGCTCTAAAAAGTTGAAGGTCAGAAAACAGAAATGCAGAACGACGAGTAAAAAAAAAAAAAAAAAAAACTCTCGACAAGATCTTACGTGGATTTGGAAGGAGATTTGTTTGCACTGACAGTCGACCAAGGAAGATTGAGCGGCAGCAACCTAGTATGGCTCGAGAAAAGACTCCTAGAGAGCCTGAAAGACGAGGGAGAAGCGAGGGGGAAGTTTTAGCATCGCCCCAATCTCGGTGTCAGATACGTCCGGGACTTGAAACTTAGGATCCATGATTTTAGCCCCCGGAATAAGTATGCGCTCTTTCGGCGCCAGGGGAATGTCGACGTCAGGAATAGGGACCGTTGGCGTCCACGTCTCTGCCACTGGCGTTTTTTCCTTACGCCTCTTTTTTCGCGCAGGATCCATCTCCGACCCCGAAGGGCCTTTGGTCTTCTTGCTCCTCGGCACATGGGAAGAAGACCTAGCTTTCTCCTTTCCCTTCGACGGGGGCTGTTGGCTCGGCGGGGGTTGTTGATTCAACAGCGGCTGCTAGCTCGGCCCAGATTGCTGGCTGCCAGGGAGTTGGATTCTCAAAGACGCCATCTCTACGGAGATGACGAGACAAAGGTATAGTCAGCATTTGGAAAATGAAAGCCGTAATAAATAAAGGCATCAAGAGCAGAAGTTACCCTCGTCGCTTAAATGGAAGTATGCGCGAACGACGTCTAGGTCCGAAAGATCTGGGAGATCAAGGATTAACCCGGCACTTCGAAGATTGGCCTAGGTCAGGAGGGTATCTATATGGCGAACCTCGGACAGATACGAAAAGGCCTTCTCGATTCTCGCCAAGCTGTTCCCATAAAACTTCGGCCGATCCTGGTTAACTGAAGAAAGAAAGATTATCAGCATACGAAGAAAAAGAAAGAGGCAAAGTAAGGTAAAAGAAAGCCAAAATTCTCAACCACGTTCCCAAACGCCGCTTGCACCTGCCTTCGATGTGGCAGGCGGTCGCTAGGGTGAAAATTGAAAGGCCTGCGAATTATGAAAAACATGGGTTTCCACCCATGTGACGACGAGGGGATCCCCAGTATTAACTTCCTGAATTTGGGCTGAGATCTCCCATGTCCGCTCAAAAAATACCACCCCTCACACTTAGCGACGTGGCATAGTTTGTACATAAACCGGAACTCGTCCATAGGGAGTTCCATATCAAACTTTTGGTGCCACAAAATCCAGGCGCCGGCGAAGCAGTACCAGAAGTTCGGCGCCAGTTGAGCGGGGGAAATGCCATAAAAATGGCAGTAGTCCTTTACGAAAGGATGAACTGGGAGGGTCATCCCGCCGTAACGACTCTAGTGTAAACCGGGAGATACCCGGTCGACGGCATGCTGGTCCTAAAATGCATGTCCGGGAGGAGGTATTCGAACCACCTCCCGTCGATGCATCCCTCCTTTACAGCCCGAACGATATTTTTATTCCGGACCCTCGACGCCACAACATCAGCAGTAAAAAAGGGCCTATCCGGATCACCACTTGTGGCAGCCAGGGGGGCATCTACCATCGAGGCAGCCACCCCGCCCACACTGCCCCCCGTGAAGGGGATCCGTTCTACCGCCTCGTCCAACATCCGCTCTACACTGCCAAATTCACTACCGAAGCTGTCGCCTGGTACATATCTGGCTTCATATCCAGCCTCGACGTCTTCTATGTCCCTCAGCACGGAGTCGATGCTTGAAGATGAAGAAGACCATGAGATCTCCACCATTGAAGGGGAGTCTGGATGGACGACAGGAGAATCCTCTCGACTGGGGGAATTTTGGGCCATTGTTCTGATGATTAAAAAGGCAATGAGCTGAGTTAAAATCCTAGCGTCGAGAGGAAGAAAATGGTGACTATTCTAAATGACGACTACTCATACGCCTTGACTTAACGTTGACCATTCATATGAGAATGGTAACGGCGAATGCTCATAAAATTTCAAGTCCCTCAGAACCCAGAAACCAGAAGAACACAGACAACAGTAAGATGGAAACAGAACTGTCCTATGCGGCAAAGTAAAACAGACTAAGTATCCCTAATTTCTACATTCTGCGTATCTCCATACATATGTGAATCAACCAGAAAAAACAAAGAAAAAACCCCCATGAGTAAGCAAAACAAACAAAGGATGATGAAGCTTACCGGTGAAAAAAGGGTTCCGGGGAGAAAATCTCAAGTTGTTGGGATCCGAGCAGAGAAACAAGAGAGTGAGAGATAGCAATTGATGTAAATTGTAATCCCCTCAAAAAGAAATATACAACCACAGTGGATGTAGCTCTAATTTTACAAAGTGAACCACTATAAAACTTCTTGTCTTCTTTACTTACGCACATCAGAAAAACAATAAACTTTCACACACATTCAACACATAGGCCGGTAATCCAAAGGGAAACCAAGAGGTAACCCGGCCGGTTTTTTGTCGTCAACGTCTTAATTGGTAAAATGACTTTTAAATTTTGTAGAAGAAATAAATATTAGAATGGAGTCTATAAAGGTCTGGAACAAGTTTGAAGTATTCAACCTAAGTTTTTTAATAAATCATATTTTGTGACTTTAATTAGAAGTTATTATGCAAAACGAGAACTTTTTAGACAGATCATTCAAATATTTTCAAAAGCATTTTAGACTCACAAAACAAAAAGTAGCTTTCAGTAGAGACTTGTATCTAATTATAGGCCTCCAAAAGAAATATTCCAATGGCATTATGAGTACCTCAAGGAAAGTTGCATAAATTGTGGAATCAGTGCACTAGTTAACATTTCTTTCAGCAGAAAAAAAGTGCACTAGTTAACACGCAAAAGTTTGAACAATGTTTTTTTCTTGTATGACTTAGTTTGGTAGTGCTATAGATTTTGAAAAAATTACTTTTAGTTGTGTTAAAGAAAAAAGCAACTATTACAAAAAGCAGCTGAATCTTTGGTAAAATATAATTATAATAGTTATGCTGGTTAAAAAATCAGTATAATAACATTTGGTAAATTATGAGGTTGAATTGTTGTGAATAGTTAAAAATTATGACTATATATTATTATACTATAATATAATATATATAT